>NC_057951.1:3602059-3757059 GCF_018555375.3 Anguilla rostrata | reverse complement strand
GGCGTTTCCTCTCTGCAAACATCAGCTGCAACCCCCTCCCCTTTTCTTTCTGTCTCTCTCCCTCTCTTTCTCTCGCTCTCTCTCTCCCTCCCTCTTTCTCTCTCGCTCTCTCTCTAGGTCTGTCTCTCTCTCTCCACCTCTCTTTCTCTCTCTTTCTTTCTGTCTCTCTCCCTCCCTCTCTCTCTCTCTCTCTCTCTCTCTCCCATTCTCACTGCCGGAGCAGAGCTGTTTGTTTGATATAAAGAGCTGTGCACGGTGTCGCGTGAGTTACGTCCCACGGTGCAACGTTTGCGCTTCGAGAACCGGTTCCGCATTCGGCATTTCCTTTCCGCAGACCTCGGCTGCCCCCCCCCCCACCCACTCCCTGTTTCTTTCATTCTCTCTCGCTCTTCCCCCATTCTCTCGCTTTGTATCCTTCTCTCTCCCTGCATCTCTCTCTATCTCTACTCCCATATCATTTAGTGAAGGGGTGGGGGGGGGTGGGGGTGGATCTTTTTCATGTGGCAGGGGGAAGGAGGGACCAAAAAGCTCGCCCCCAACAACCGCAGTCGTGTCCTCCGACATTACTGCTTTCCAATAAACGCAGACGACTTTTTCTCCACCCTGATCTCTGATCTGCACTGAATTTAAAAAACTCCCCACCCCTCCCCCCCGCCTCCTCCTCCTCCTCCTCCTCCCCTCACCCCATCCCCCTCGTCGATCGGAGGGAGTCTCGCTGCTCTTCTCCGCCCTGTGGAAGGAGAGCCGGAATCGATTTTTTGGGGGGCGGGCAGCGGGTCGATAACGAGAGCCTTTCGCCCTTGGCGGGGTCCGACAGGACGGCGCTCGCGGTCCCGTCTCCCGCCCGCAGCCGCGAGAGCGAGCCCGCAGGCCGGCGGGTTACAGAACGACTGGTTGTTAGGGCGACGGTCGTTAGGGCAGTGGCTGTCATGCGGCGTCTTACACGCGGCGTCTGCGTTTCGGCGTCCGGTGAAGTGTGCGGCCGGGTCTGTGTGATGTGAGTGTGCTGGTGCTAGTGAACTAGCGAACGGGTTGTTCAAGACGGAATATTCACTGGGGGGGGGGGGTGTCACGGTGGCCCTTTTGAATCTGGCCGGTTGTTTTTCGCGCTCTGAAAATCGGGCGCAGAGGTGGCTTCCTCCTAAATGTTCATCCCGAAGAAGCGATCTGAGGCGGTTTGGAGGGGGGGGGGGTTTCGGAACTCCAGCGCGGAGCACCCCCGTCCGCGTACGACACGTCAGCCTTTCTCCCCCCCCCCTTCGTTTCCACCGCCAGGATGTCGTGTCTCCTCTCCTACACGTCCACAAAAAAAAAAAAACACGACACACCTGTGCCTCTGCGTTTACCTGACGGGGGAAGTGGAGAGATTCTGCTTTCGGGAGGTAATCGTGAAGGGGGGGGTGGGGGGGCTGCCGCTCATCCGCGGAGAGTGTTCGGTTTGCCGTGCGGTCTCGAAACCGGGACGGTGACAGCACTGGCTGGGAGGCTGTTTGTTGGTGGAGAGGGGAGCAGCTGTAGCCTCTGGGTGATTAAAGATGCCCTTTGGTTTGAGCTCAGTGTAAATCTGATATTAACCTCTAAGGATTTGTGCTAAAATCTAACGTCTGAGTTTTTTTTTTTTTTTTTCATTTCTGAAAATCCCCAGCCCAGATCTCTCTCTTCCATCCTCCTTCCCTCCCTCCCTCCCTCTCTCTCTCTCTCTCTCTCTCTCTCACTCACTCACTTTCTCAATCTCGGAGCAGAGCTGTTTGTTTGATATAAAGGTCTGTGCACGGCGTCGCGTGAATTACGTCCCACGGTGCAACATTTGCGCTTGGAGAACGGGTTCCGCGTCCTGTGTCGTTCCGCGGCGCGGCTGCGATTGGGGAACGTTCTGGATGTCAGAGAGATGGGACTCGGCCTTTCCGTCGAGTCGTGCGCGTTTAAGAGGTGGTACTAAAAAGCTCAAGGAGGTTTTGTTCGTACACAGCAATCGCGTGCTCCACGGAACATTCTGGAATGTGGAGCGCGTTTTACTTTAAATTCGCTGCGTGCTCCCTTCCTCCCGGTGTTTGCAGCGGAGTCTGCTCAAGTCTTTCCACTCTGGCTCCCTCGTCTAACGGTCTCAGTGCTAGAGTCTCATAACTGCTAATATTAGGGGAGTTTGGGTAAAGTTTCCTTAATGCAGCAGTTTCATTTTGTACATTAGTTCTCCCTGTGTTCTGTTTTTTTTTTTTTTTCTTTTTAATATATATATAAAGTGTTATTTTATTGTTTAATTGTGTCCTTGTTGTGTTAGGCAAAAAAAAAAAAGAAAAAACGTGTTGTGAAAACATGGTACCATTAGTATTGTTGCCTCGTACCGAATCGAGAAACCCCAAGATTTCAAAGGAACGATTTTTCGAATTACTCCATTAGACGAGCTTCAGCGGGGCTATCTGTCTTAGAGAACGCAGTTCTGTCATTAATACACGTTGCTGTAATGAATATAATGGGATTGCGGTCGAGAAAAGCATCTGCTTCCGTGGCTCATTGCATCTCCGTTTATTGGCCTGTTTCAGCCGGGAAGAGTTGTTAAAAATTACATATTTTGTTTTTTTTTAACTCTTAATATTAAATATCTCTAAAAAAAAATAATAAAAAAAACGAGTTCGGTTTCTGGCTTCATGGGAAAAACTCATCAGTTTCATAAATAAAAGAAATTCTTCATCCGATAAGACAAATTGGAACAGATTTTTTTTTTTCAGTAGGCCTTCACGGTTCTTCTCATTGTCTGGTGTTGATTTACTGATGTAAATCAGTACCAGACAACGTGATGATTGCAAATTAATAACAACACCCCCGCTTTCCATATCATAACGTGTATTTAGAGGGGGGAGGGGGGGAACCCAAGTAGGAAATCAAGGTGCTTTCGTGTATTTGGGGGGGCGACTGGTTTTATACCCATTGTTTTTAATGTTTGGTTGTATGCTTTTTTTACTTTTTAATTCAATGAGCGGCGTCAGTGTTCTGTTCAATTTTGTAAATGTGGAGCTTTTTTTGTTCGCAGTGTATACCTATTTTAATTAACAATATTTCAGCTTGTAGTGAAATATTTTATAAATTGCTTTGAAAGAGATCAAGTATTTTCTCAAAATACTTCACTTATCATGGAAACTGCCACTGAAATAAAGAATAATAATACTCCAACAATTAATTTATTTTGGTTTATTTTATTTTTCTTTGAAGGAACGAAACGGGAACACGTTCCTTTATTACCGTCTTGACCTTTAATTTTTCAAGAAATTCAGCTCTCGAGCAGTAAAAATGAGAACATTTGAGCTGTTCAGGTGAATGTGCGAAAGATATGAGTTTGTTGCCAGGTAACAGCATTATCTGAATTCTGAAAACCAATACTTTTTTTTTGAGTTGGCTTCGGTGAATGAATTGCACTCTACACAGACAAAAGATGCCGCCATAATGGTATACATTTCAGTGAATAACGTTTACTACAGAAACATAATAGCACTGAATATTTGTAGCCTTCCAATAATTGATGTTGTCAATCAGACCTGGGTCAAAAACATATTTAAAGTATTTTAATTACTTTTAACTTTTACTTTTCAGAAATTATTTGAAATACAGCATTTACAAATACTGAGTATTTAAATTACAAATGTATTTTAAAATACATTTGCATGTGTTTGCAATTACTTTTAAATATGTCTCTTAAAAAAACATTTAAAATGCTTTCACAACATAAGGCAGTGGTGCAACATGCGCAATTGCACCAGGCTGTGTATCTCGTGTAAATGTGTTTGAGAACACTTCAAATATGTATTTGACCCAGGTCTGTTGTCAACGCATGTTTCTGTTGCATTTTTGGGATCGCTGTGGATTGCAGTATGTCTATTTAAATGTGCTAACTATTTAACAGTGTTAAAAAAAGCGTTTCTCTCAGATGCCATGGAGGTGAAGCACTTTCTTCCTGCGTGCTTTGTGTCAGAATTCAAATTATAGGACCGTTCTTCCATGTCACGAGGCCCTCCGATTGAAAGATGGAAATTACAACGCCTAGTATGAGATGGACGGGTTCCCATAGAGATGCGGAGAGATGTTCTGTGTTGTCGTACATAGTGTTTATACCGCCTTGTTTGGTTGCAAGATGGTTTCTCTTTGAAATGTATTCTTGGATAGTCGGATTCCGGACCATTCTAGCTTTGGATTTTTCCTTTTTTTTTTTACACCTTCCTTTTTTCCGAGCCCGTATCTCAATATAGTCTTTGTACCGATGACTGTGTATTAGTAACAGCTATTCAAATAAAGTGAGTAGAATTATTGGTGTACCTAGATATTGTGTGTGTTACGAAGAGAATTAGCATATTCCTAATAACGGTGATCCTGCAGGAAGCCGTAAAGGTTATAATAATAATAGCAGACCGCGGGAGGAAGCAGTCAGTCATCACGTCCGCGGGCATCGGCGAAGCTCAGCCGAAATTATAGTTCTAGTTATGCGCGCTGATGAATCTTTAATATTTGCCGGTCGAAATCGAGAAGGTGAAGAAGCCTCCAGCGTATCCGGAGTCAACATTTTACGGCCGATTTAAATAAACCCCAGTGCGATGGAAGGATGATCTCGGACAGAAATTCATCTCCGTGTTCCCTCCACCGGCACCTCACAGAATCAATGTCAGAGTCCAGTCTAAAGAGCATTACCTTCAATACAAGGGCAGGACTGTATGGGGAGCTGGAGATTGTATTTCAGTTTTTTTTTTTAATGCTCTTTTTTTATACCCTAGGATGTCTTGCTGCTGCATGGTTATATTACATTGATTAATGGTTTATATTTGAGTGCGGTCGTATTTCTAAAGTGGATGACTGATACACGGAAGCGAGAAATTCAGGGAGAAAAATCTTCGTCTTGCCAGAATATCTGTATATCAACCGCCACGAAAGTGCAATTACCGAACGTAAGGTCACGTGTAATTAATCTCCCGTTTGGCACCGCCCAGATATCCAAATCAGCGGCTCTGTCATCTTTCCAATTTGGCACCGGAACGGTATCACACGATTTAAAAAATCCTTTCACTGGGAACTCAACTATTTCATCAACTGGAAAAAAAAATTATTCTGAAAAATCCAATGTACTGTATTCATCACCAGTGCCACAACCCAAATTTAAAAATGAGGAGAAGGTGGGGTGGGGGTGCAGGGGTGGGGAAAGGAGAAGGGGTGGGGGTGCGGAGGTGTGGGGAAAGGAGAAGGTGGGGTGGGGGTGTGGGGAAAGGAGAAGGGGGTGTGGGTTGTGGGGAAAGGAGAAGGCGGGGTGAGGGTGTGGGCGTGTGGGGTACTGAAGTGTGGACACACGGAGGGTGGGATGAGAAAGGGGGTCACGGGGGATGCACAAGGAGAACGTTCATCTTTATTCATGGACAAGCTGATGGACATTAACACTCGTGTGTGCATTATGGAAAGGAGAAGGGGTTGGGGTGTGAGGGTGCGGGGTGTGGAAAGGAGAAGACGAGGTGAGGGTGCAGGGGTGTGGGGAAAGGAGAAGGCGGGGTGGGGGTGCAGGGGTGGGGAAAGGAGAAGGTGGGGTGAGGGTGTGGGTGTGTGAGGTACTGAAGTGTGGAACACACGGAGGGCTGCGGTCTAGCAGAGGCTCACCGGGATGCACAAACGAAGCAACCGTTCATCTTTATTCATGGCCAAGCTGATGGACTATTAATCACTTGTGTCGGCATTATAATAAAGATCCCCCCGTCCTCCCCACCCCCAAAGATTGGGAGAGCACTGGTGGGCAGAAAAAGACTCTGAGAAATTCAAGAAGTGCCAGTGGTCGTGTGATTCAACCAATGAATGTCCGGCCTGCGCATTTCAATACAGTCTTCTTCGCTTTTCAAAATGGCGCCGCGCTGGACGTGGGCGTATGCCGTAAAGCACGCTCGGGGGCAAGCAGAACGCCGCAGCCAGGTCACGTGATCCCGGATGGCGCGAGCGGCTAAAATAATTTGTTCTTGCTGCAGTGACGCTATACGAGCAGAGGAGTACATAATAACATGCATTACATTTATTGATACGGGTACGGTTGGACAATATTTGAATGCCTTTCCTCCAACGGCAAACAACGCGCGCGCAAAAAAAAAAAAAAAAAAAAAGAAATTGTCTTTCCAGCAGCCCCGAAGGTGCGGGGAAACTCGAAACCGGCACTTTTGAGTGATGGGAAATTGCAGGGTTGCGAGGACGCGAGTCCGCTCCGCCAAAGTCCGCCTGATGAGACGGAGCCTCGAGAGACACTTCCGCCGCTCGGCGAGGTGGCGGCTGATTGAAGGCACGTCGCTCTAATCAGGGGCGCATTGAGATCAGAAAGCTCGGGGTTCGCTTCGAGATGAAAAGGATGCAAATGAGACCTGCAAAAAAAATCAATAAAAGTTAAAAAAAAAAAAAAAAAAAAAACGGTCTGTCCGTCTCAAACCTTTTTCTCAGATTGCTGTGGAAAAAAAAAAACTCACTCCGGGATGTATTGTTTACGACTCCACCTGAAAGGGTTTCTGGGCGCTGAGGGAGAACGCCAGTCGTCTGTAGCCTACTACGGTCGCGCGGACGGCGCCGATCGCCGAGAGGGAAACTAATTTGCGAACAACAGCGACGGGAAAAGTGGCTTTGATAGCGAACGCCGTGATCTCGCGGAACATCACGAAAGCCCCAATTTCGGGTCCTGTGAAATACGCGTAGCCATTCTGGCGATGGCCGAAACAGAAGGGAGCGACGCTGAGGACCAAGGTGAAAACATCAAACGGGCCAATCGAACGGAATGCACCAGTATTCCAGAATCCGAACCAGAGGCCACATTTCAGGCGTCAACGAGAGCGTCGGGACAGCTGGAATAAGTAGAACGCGGTTTACCGCTGTTGGGACGTACGCAACACGTTCTACCAGGCGGAAGAAATACGTTTTGAAAAGCACAAGCTCGTAATTAACGTTTGTGCTTTGTTTGTGCCAAACGTTCAGTCGTTTTCACTGGGCTGCCAGACGGATTCCAAAATTTCGAGCCAGCGTAACGTAGTTTTTCCAATAATAATTTAAAAAAAAAAAAATCAAAAACATGACATTATACAGCCACGATAAAAAAAGATGGCGTATAATAAAATAACACTCATTCTGGGAAAATGCCAAACTACCAGCTGGCTTTTTATGAAAGAAAAGTGTCACAAAAGGGAAACGCTAATGTGCCCGGCTATAAATAATAGCGCTCCGGTGGTGTCCAACTCGAGCCCTGGAGGGCCGCTGCGTTTATTTGTGGTTTCCCTTCAATCAGTCGCTAATTACGGCCTTGAGAACAAAGCGTGTGGATTCTTCAGCCAATCGACGGCTTAAATGAATAAGCGGTGCCGGAAAACATCAAAAACCAGCCCTGCGGGACGAATTCCAGCGCCGGAGTTTCTATTCAATACTGAGTCCATCTTCCGATTTCAAATTCGAAATGGGTGTTCGTGTGAGAGTGCCACGTTGTCAGAGAAAAAAAGGGAAAAGGGGAGCCAAAATGGCAGCTGTCTGTTGTTTCCCGGGGGGGTCAGTGGCAAACCCTCCAGTTTGGCTCAGAAAAGCTCGCGCCGTGCCTACAGCATGCGGGAGCCGCGCGGTGGCCTCGGCAAGCTCAGGACCACGCGGACTGCGAAGCGTGAGGATGGCCCCGGGAATGAGATGGACAGAAGCCCATCTGCCACAGGCTGGCAACCCGAAAAAAAGAGGCCCACTACAAAATACACGCGCAACGAACAGGAAAAGTGACGGGGCGTGACTGTTGATGAGAACGTGCGAACTGGAGAAAAGGATGACTCTGGCCATGACGGGATCATGAGCTGGAAGGAAGGCCAGGGGGGTGGTGCTGTCAGGCTGGGGGGGGGGGTGCAGCACAGTGGGTAAGGAACTGGGTTTGTAACCGAAAGGTCGCAGGTTAGATTCCCGGGTAGGACACTGCCGTTGTACCCTTGAGCAAGGTACTTAACCTGCATTGCTTCAGTATAGGCCTATATCCAGCTGTATAAATGGATACAATGTAAAAATGCTGTGTAAAAGTTGTGTACGTCGCTCTGGATAAGAGCGTCTGCTAGATGCCTGTAATGTAATGTTCCTCCTCCAGGCAGGAGCCCGAAGCAGGGAGAAGAGAAGAGAAGAGAGAGAGAAGAGAAGAGAAGAGGAGAGAAACACAGCCGTTACGCGACTCAGACTCAGACGCAGAGCAGGAGAGACGGAGGAAACGACCAGGAGGGGGGAAAAAAAACCCCAGCGGAATAAGCGACAAACAGAGAACGTTAAAAGACAAATAGATAACTCGTTACAACATTATGTAAAAACAGGTGCGAGGTTGCATTTTTAAAGAACGTACTAGCGATTCCGGAATTACCGAGAGGAATAAAATCGCTGTAATTTGGTAATTTCTGGCAGATTGTTCCAGCTCCACTGTGCGTAATAACTCAAATCCATTTTACCCAGCTGTGAATTGGATGGAGGTACAGTAGAAGGTAATTGGTCATTTGACAAGAGATTAGGATGTGGACACGTTAAAAAGTCTGCCTAGATGGACTGGAAGATTGCCGAATAAGGGCTCTAAATGAAGACCAAGCCTCAACGAGTCTTCAAAAACAAAAAAAAGTAGTTATCTAACCAGATTGCAAGACGTATGTATGATGTTCAGTAGGGTTATTGTTAACAGTTGAAATTGGGTTCAGAATTATGAAGTTGGGACCGTGACCTTTAAGAATGCATGATATTAAATGATGGCTCCTCACACAAGCTTTTCAAGGTCGTGGGCTTTTGAGGCCCGCTCACAAGACGAAGACGTAGGAAGCAAGGGAAGGAGGCGGGGGATAGAGGAATCAAGAAAACCCGTTTAAGGCAATTTGAGCGTCCTCGCTCATTCAAGCATCGGTTTGAAGCCGCGTCAATTACAGACGTGGCAGATGGGGAGAGGTGGATCTACGGGCCGATCGTTATATATATATTACATTACACGCTTTCCGAAGAAATACTTCTGCAAAGGATGCACTCGCGTTTCCTCGCTCAGGAATTCTTCACGAGCCTCCGAGCTCCTCGCTCTTTAAAGGAGTATTTACCCGGTTGGCATGTCGTCAAATGATGACGCACCTCGACAGAATTCCGCATCAGTCTAGGGCCTTGGAGACAAAGGACCAATAAAATAAGCGATAGGAATGCATCCACGTGCGACAACGCGCAAAAACGCGCGATTCCAGACGTCAATATCACATTTTTTTGTTGAGCCGTTTGACCTTCCATACTGGGAAAGGAGCGAAGGAAGGGAAGCAAATAAATAAAATAAGCGGCTAAAACGCTTAAACGTACCCTTAGACTTGTCTGTCAAAGTACGCAATGGCAATGTTTTACCACAAGAGGGCATTGTTAAGTCCAAGTGTCAAGGCTCCACCAGCTGTGATTCCTCTCAGTAATTAGCATCTTTTTGGTGAGTTGTAAAGGCGTAAAAACAAATCTACAGGCGGCGAATCCATCTTATGTGCAGCGCTTGCTGCGCTAGAGGTCTGTCTGCGGAATAAAAACGCGCGGAAAAGCTAATGAGCTGGAACGCAAATGGTGCTCTTCCCTGCTCCCAGCTGCGATGATTGAGATGCTGGTCAATAAAAAACACTCAAGTGCGCGATGGTGCTTTGGGGAGAACTTTATCAGTTCTATGGTAAACTGTATTCCTATGAACCGAAATCCTCTGTTTTAATAACATTTCAACATTTATCTTTCTTGACAAAAAAAGGAGTAAGAAGACAGCACCAATAAACACTTTTGTAAGGCACGTCTAGGATGCATAAGCTCTAAATAGAATAAATACAAAAAATAATAATATTTGCAACATTTAAGAAAAAAAATGTCTGTAGGCTGCAAACAGTTTTCAGCAGTACATGCTGTTCAATGAGCCGCTCTCTTGTGTGAGATTGTTGTTTGTATTTCTTAAATTGTCTCCTCGAATGTTGTTTTTTTTTATATCTGAGGCTCGTATTTGGCTCAAGTATGTGATTCTTGCAGGGAAACTGTATCTATAAGGAAACCGGGCTTTTATATTTTTATTTGTGCTCGACAATAAATCCCCCAGGATGCTACAGCAGTATATTGATGCTTTTTTATTGGTAGCTGTGGTAGCATCAGGTAGGAAATGAGGACAACCGCCTAGGCTGGATATAGAAGTTATTAGTTCATTACCATGGAGCTCCAAAGGATCATGGGATATAGAACCTACTGTATCATCCCCTGCAGCCTGAAACTCTCTTTACAGTCTCTGTGAGCATATGCGCTCATTAGCACTGTACATCATATTAGTGCGGAATGACAGCAAAAATGAGAAAATTAAAGTAGCCTTTTTTCATTAAATGCTGCTGAGAGTGTCTTGCGGACCAAAGGCACCGGCGGTAATAACATTTGTCACATTTAGCTGGTCGAAGTCAATGCGTTTGTTATTGTAGCGTTCGTACATTATGGATGCTGCGTGGATTGCATCTTTTAATGGGGCTTCAAAACTGCTGTGACATCGGCAGAACCGCAACTGCTTTTCTTTCGTTGGTATTATTAGTACTTTTTTAAATGTTTATTTTCTGTCATAGGTGCCCTAGATTGCCGACCTCCAGTCAACGCGGTTACCGGGCCTTTCGTGAGACAAGTTCTATAGCCGTCCCGTTCGCGAGCAACGGTGTGGGTGGGAGCGTCCGATTTATGATGGTTTAAGGTCCTCTCCAAACCTTTCATTCCCTCATTCCCTCCGGCCGTGGAGTGATTGCTTGGCGGTGTAATGGCACCTGATGAAATGAAAGCCCTTGTATGGAGGGCTCAAGGGCTTAAGAGGCAACTCTGCAGCGCTGCCTGACAGTGATCTCTTCTTACCTACGTCTTCGGAGAGGCAGCGCCTGGGAGCTCCTTTCCGAATCCCCGCGGCTCTTATCCAATGACATTTAGCGGCGTGGTTTCGGGGGCACGCGGGAAGCGACCGCGGTTTTTTGTGAGCGAAACTGTATCGGAAAAACACAAAAATCTACTCCGGCATCGGCCCTTTTCGGATGTGACTGGACACTTATGTGATAAGAGAATGCTCAAAATTATGCAGATTTTCTGGAAAAAAATCTGTTGAAAAGTGGTTTGACTGATTATTTATTGATGTATGTATGTTTAATTTACAAGCAGAAAAGCGTGCTATATTATTGTACAACCCAAGGATAATTGAAATTGAATATTTTATTTTGTTTATAACCAGGTTAGTCAAGCATGTATGTACTTAATTGGTTGTCTTAAGAAAGTCCCCACTGATGCAAAACATTATAAAACTAAAATGAGTTTGTCTTATGTTTATTCATATTTCTTTTCACAATCCACTGCATGAAGCCATTATAAATGTAATAGTTATGTATGCGTCACTCTTAGTCTATGTGTCTGAAAGCCTTTTATGCAAAGTGGTTGGAGCAAGGCAGTTGGCTGGACCCCAGAGTAATGCCAGGCACAGCAGGCTAATCCTGTCAGTATCAGCTTGAGTGTTCGGCTGATTTGGTCTTATTTAGTTTATTTAGTCACTCTGCTTCAGCGCCCCAACCACTGGAGCACCAAGCCCCCAGCCAGACGGCCCCAAGTTCACAGTTTGTCTCCCCCTGTGGGTCAGCTTGGGCCCTGCGCTCCTTCCCAACGGCTCCTCTGTCTGGGTACTCCCCTCCAAGTCCCCCATCGTCGCCCCTTTGTGGTGGAATCACCTATCTACAGTGAATGACTCCTAACTTTCATCACCCCAAAGCTTGATCTCCTCCAATTCCAATTCACCCACAATATCATTCAATTCTGACCTGCCCTAGTCTGCAGTAAGATTGGAGTTCATGTGAATGCTGCCTTTAGCTGTGAGGGGTATATTTTAATGATTACTTAGAGTTATTTTTTTTTCTGAAGGACTACGCTTTTACTGATTCAAATACCAGGAGAGTTGCTCCACACTCAGGTTCCCACTGAATGGAAGTGTGATGGGCATTCAGGCTGACCTGAACAATGACAGAAGGACACATGTAATTACTCGGTAATGCAGATTCGAATCTGACTATGCTGAACTATTGTCAGTCGTGCCCCAGAAGATCAGTTCATTCTGATTACCCACAATACATTTTCTGTCACTTAATCGTGCGTCTGACTGAATGCTATTTTATGTACACACCAAATTACACTGTAGAACAGGTATGTTGCAGTTCAATGTTTAAGCAAATGTAGACATTGTTTAAAGAAAGTATGGTCATTCACCATTTTGTTTATATAAAACAAATGCTTTACTCCAAAGTTAACATCTTTAAATATTATTTTAAGATGCAAATTTAAGAGTAAATCAGTTGATTTAAAAATAGTGAAGTACAGAACATCCATATTTTTTAAAAATGTGCCTCGAAATATCTAGAAAAATATACCTGTTATTGCATTTCACACGTTTCTTTCCAAGTATGGGAAAGAAAATCACATGCCAAACAACCATCACAACAGAAATCGATTGATAATTCCCAACAAACACTATTTCTTAAAGAATTCAGTAAGCCCACAGAGACACACAGTCTGACAGAACGTTCACATAATCAACGGTCCACGGTACACGAAACAACAGCCTTGCATACGAAATAGAAACAAAACAACTGTTATTGAAAGGTAAATACATAATTCAGGTGCCGGCTTCTGCTAGTGGACTCTTGTTTGTGGTCGCAGGAGTACTGCGGGTCTGGACTAGATAATCAGTGCTTTCCATTGATCCACCACCCCCCCCCCCCCTTTTCTCTTTCATCACTTTATTCTTTTTTTTTTGCAAAGTCCACCACAGCACCATCTTGGAGGAGGTTCTGGATCCTTCACCTGAGGGAGATCCAGTCCACTGTTTGTTTTTGGTAGTCCTTGATGTTCCTCACCTCCCACAGGACCTGCTCGCTGGTATTGATTTCACACCCCCCCACCCCCCCACCCCCCCGGCACTAACACTAGAGCTTGTCCGGCTGCTAACTTCCAGGTGGGCCATTGGAGCCCTTTCTCTGCCCTCGGGAACAACCTGGACAGCAGCCTGCTTCCAGAGGGGGGGGAGAACAAAGGCCCAGACCTGTTTGGCCACTGGGCACTTTCTGGAAGAAAGGGGACGCACACTCTCTACGTGTTGGGGCCACTGCTCAGGAATAATTTGATTGAAATATCAAATGCTGGTTTTCCTTTAAAAAGAAACCAACCAGGTCTGCAGTGGAATTTGACTTATTGTTATGTGCGTAAAATACCCTACAGTCGCATTCATGGTTATGTGATAACACGCGCATTGCATCATCACTAGGTTAGTGAGTAGAATCTAAGATTCAGGTTAGCAAATAGACTGTAAGATTTTGACAAGAAAAATTAAAGGAAGTGATGCAATACCACACACTTCAGTACAGCAGGTGGTGGTATGTACCTTAATATTGATTTATATTCTGTCCAAAAACAACAAGAACAAGAAGGGGAAGATGTGGCATTGGGAAAAACAGTGATCTGTGGTAAGCAACCCAGTTGCTGGAGAACTACCACCTTGTAGGTTTTTATTTCAAGCCTAATTTCACACACCTGACTCAAATAATTAGCAGTTCAATGCAGATATTTAACTGTTGAATGAGGGGTTCTTTGTTAGGGTCGGAGTGAAAACCTACAGAACGTTAGATCTCCAGGAACAGGGTTGGTTATCACTGGATTACAAACAGGCGCTGCTAGAGTGGGGATTGAACCAAATATTTCTGGGTTAATAACACAGTTACCTGGTGAGCCATTCCAAAGCTCTTAATTAGAAGAATTAAGTCCGCAGTCAGAAACATCTGGTCATGGTCTGAACAGTCAAGCTGTATGCCCAGAGATGAAGAAAATACCTTTGTGCTGTGGTCTCCTGAACGAAAATTTATAATGCAAAAATGTACTCCAATAAAAAAAACAGCAAAAATACATTAATCAAATGTCCAAAAAATAATAAATATTCAATCGTTTTCATTCAGAAAACGATTGCATATTTAGAACGTAAGACTGTAGTCAAAATACTTTAAAAATTAAACTCTCAGACTGTGGGAAAATCAAGTTTATTCAACTAAACATGTGTTTACCATTTAATGTAAACCACTAAAATGAAAATTTCATAAATTATATATAAATAATTATTTTGTTTAACAGTAGGTATCACAAATTATTTGCAATCCTGTTAGATTATTATTTAGATGGTGGCACGGCGTGGTCGTTGATAGAACACTCGGTGGATGTTGATCCATTTTACTGTGCAGAACTGGAGTTTTGGCCAGGTGGGGCAGGTGAGACGCTTTCCAGGTAACACATCCTGCTTCCGTTTTCGTCACGCCAAATGTTTACCTTTTTGAGAGGTTGGCATGCGGTTTCGCTTCTCCTTCGCGAACAGTGAGTATTTTCATGTTTTATTTGCAATGCTGGAGAGAGAGCTGTGAATTAGATTGTGTTATTGTTTTGGGGGAACACGAGGAGTATACCTTTTAAAATATTAGTCATGTTATGGTAAATAGACGATGTATTGGGCTAACACGGTCAGTGTAAACAAACTGAACCCCCGTATCTTGGTAACGATGTTCTTTGTGTCTAGCGATTCAGCTGTTATTAATATAAAGGCTTTTGTTTTCTTGATCATTCTCGTCACTCTTTCTTGATTACGAACTGACGATTTGTTAAAGACTACTATAACGAAACTGATTTGGTCTGTTTTTGGTTAAATTATGTATTTAGTTTTGGGTGGTAGCTACGTAACTTATAAGCTGCAATATGTCTTTGTGGACTGTTGAGTTGTTTAGTTCCCGGGATTGTTGTAATTTTCCTTTTGGGTTTGAATCGTTCAGTGTCATGTGCATGGTTAAAGTAGTGATTAAAAGTAGTTGTATTAGATATTGGGCAGGTTGCGTTTAGAGGCTAATGACAGATGTTTCTGTCACCGGTTGAACGTCATTAGGATCCTTTGGGCAGGTCTTCTTTGGCACAGGGGATAGGATAGATGACTTCCATAGGTGCTGTGTGCTCCTTGAGTGAGCAGTTGAACAGAACACAGAAGACGGGATCCAGTTGGTTATGGCAGGATTGCAGTAGATGATTGCTCATGTTGGCTTTGTTAAATTTACTGTTTTCATAACCATATTACCGTCCTCTACCATTAACAAGATATTACTGCTCTCCTCAGTTAACACCAAGACCCCTGATGTTATGTTATATTTGTCAGATCAGCTGTAGAAGTTGTAAAGAGCCTCAGCAGACTGACTGTAATATTTCGTAGACTGAAGGCCCGGGTATTGCTTTGTTTGTAGACCTGAGTGGATCTTTATTGAGTGGATCTTCCTTCCTCTCCAAGCATCTCTCTTCTGCTCCTCTTAAGGCCTTCTCCTTGTGTGTCCTCTTTGCCTCTTCATTTGTTTATTCGGCCTGTGCTGGATGAGTTTTGGCTGTACTTGTCCACTGATTGGAACGCTCTTTTTCTCATTCAATGTGATTTTGAGCTCCTTGGTAATCCAGGGCTTGTTTGGTGAGAACACTATGCCCCAGCTAGCGTAGCATTCTGTGAGAATACCTCCAAATTCAAAATAATCTTATAGTGTCACAGACATCATCGTCCCATGGTTTTACAATTTTGCAGACAACTCCGTACCTCTTTAGTTCCGTTTGAGTGGGATGTGATTAAATGAATTATATTGTCATCTGCTGTGATTGGTGATGAACTTTTTTTATATATTCATATGCATTTTTCATGTTAGCAGAGCACAAACCGAAGGATTTATTTCTTCCAGTGGCACACGCGATGCTACTGGTGGTACATTGTTAGTTATCTGTTGAGTCTACAACTACTCGTATCACCTATTACCTAACCGTGGAGTTTCAGATAAGGTGCTAATGTCTGTGTTTTCATTTGCATAATTTATGCTCGTATGTAACATATTGTGGAGATTTTAAACACGTTTCCACCCCTTTTTCTTTCTCACTACAGCTTGTCTGCAGCCCCAAGGCGTACGCATGAGGGTAGCACTGCATGCTGAGGAGAAGCAGGAAGCCCCCAGATGGAGGCGCTGTGTAAGCATGAGTGGTTTTGTTTGTTTTTGTGTCTGTGCACCAGATTTGGTGTATATTAGTGCATTACTACTGCCAGTCTTCCATACTGCTACCTTTCTGCAATCAAATGAGTTCATTTGATTGCGTAGCAGTATGGGGGACTGTCAGTAGTAATGCACTAATGGAGGGTGGGGCCTCTTCAAAAAATTTTTTTTTTTTTACCTTCAGAAAATTTTGATTTTGAAAAAAAATATTATAACCCCCATGTTGTATTCTTGGAATTTTCGGGGGGCCAGATTGCCTACCCCTCCACTCACACCACACACACACCTCCCCCACCCTTGGGGACCACCGACGTTGCTCAGGTGCGGTCTCGGGGAATCGAACCATCAACCTCTACCTCCTGAGGATCGGTCCAGCCCCCTACGCCACATACTCCTTCGCATTTGTCGTTCATTTTTTTTGCGCATTTAAACAGAACAATGGACAAAAGCTGCACAAACTGAAAGGGGAGAGCGGGGATTGAACCCCAGACCTTGGTGTTGGGAGACGAGGACCATTCCTCTGCGCCACCGTAACTTTGACGTGTTTTTTTTTGTCTTTCTTGCAGTGAAGTCAGCAAGGTGGGACCGCAGAAATGGAAAACAAGTGGCGGAACAGGGGCTTGAACCCAGAACCTCACGATTCTGAGCCCGTGACAATACCATGACGCCACCACCATGTTCGTGTTTTCTTTGGGAGCAGCAGTGGACAGAAGATAAGACTACAGAAACCAAAGCGAAATAAAGAGAAATAATGAGTTTCGAACCCGGCAACATTGCACCTGCAGGCATTGACAATACCGTTCTGCCAACATGTCCTTGCCTTTTTTTGTCCTCTGCACTCCCCAGAAGATGATGAGACCACAGAAATTCAAGAGAACTAAAGCTAAAGAACTGGGTTTGAACCCCCAACCTCTGGGTCCGGAGACGGAGACCATACCACTGAGCCACGGCTGCTCTGACGGTGTTCAGGTCGATGCAGTGGATTGAAGAAGAAGATGAGAAGATGATCAGACCACAGAAATGCAAGAAAGGGGGAAGGTGGGGTTTGAACCGACAACCCTCGCATCCAAAGACAATGACGATACCGCTGTACCACGAAGGCTTCAGTGCTTTTGGCTGTGCTTCAGAGGATAGAAGAAGATGAGATCACAGAAATACAAGACAACCAAGGAAGAACCACAGGAGCTGGACCCACAAGTTCTGCATGCAACCACAGAAAGTTCTTTTATGCCATCATTACTGTAGAGGGGTTTGAGGGGCATGAGGGACAGGTGATTGGGTGGGTTGGTGGGTTAGGAGGGGGATCGAACCTGCCACCTTCTAATGCTTGTGACATCGTTCCCTCTCCTGCACCACAGAGCCCAACAGGGTCCACGCTTGCTGAATAGCTTTGAGTCCCACAGATCCACAGGAGGCGCTGTCCCCAGAGAGCACGGGAAAGCAAGCCAAGAGGAAGAATGGACCCACCGTGCTGATTGGTCTCCCTGTGTCAGTAAAACGGACCACTGTTACGTTGCACTGTGCTGGTTGATGTCAAGGGCGGGGTTTCTGTGCATGTGTCTTATGATTTGACATGTTGCTGCTCTGACAGGGCATGATGTTCTCCTCTAGCCAGTGTGCTGCTCGGACCAGCCCATGGCGCTTCCCCAGGGAGACCCCGACCCTGGAACCCAGTATCGATTCAGCAATAAACAGGAAGATAGCGCTTGGATGTGTGATTATCTTGATGTTGTAGCTCGTCGTCATGCCTCCCAGTTTGACTTAGCGTAACTTACTGACTTGGCCTATGCTTACTGTGTGAATTGGACTTAATGCACTCATGGCTATGGATACACTGTTACACAATGAGCATTGTACCTCAGCGGACCTGTGTGTTATTGCAGTTGTTCCAGTGACCTTCGGTGTGCACTTATTGTGCGTCGCTTTGGATGAAAGTGCCAATAAATGTGATGTGAGGTGATGTGATGTAATGGATGTGTGGGAGAATAATAAACTATCAAACACCCTCATGCAGGTCCAAATCTGGAAAGTGGACTGAAGTAAAAGGAGCTGTTCTGGGTTTTACTCGCTAGCTCAGTTAACCGGCTTCATAAAATACCCCCTAGGTTTTGTCACAGGGATGTCACAACCTGGCTCATAAGGTCTTGACAAAAGAGGGAGACCACACAAGGAAATTACAGGGCAAATAATTCTTTATTTTATTAAACAAAACATGTAGGCTTACAAAAATGAAGGAAAGCAATGAGGTGTGGTAAGTCTGCAGGCCAGGGGTGCCAAGACTTGTTTGACTTGCGATCTGTGGGGTGGTAGTGTAACCAAAAAAATAAGAACAAATTCGTTGGACAGTGGCTGCACACAATGTTATTAAAAATGGTGGGACAAAGTCATTAAGACATCACATAATTAATTGCGTGCAACATGTCTATAATTTTATGAAACAAATCCAACTATTTACTTTTTCAGTCTTAATACTGCGTACAACCACAAGCCAACATTTCGTGCGTGTGTGCAGTTGTAGAGTTCTGTATCTAGTGTTGGGCAGAACTACTATCTTAACTAGCCTACGTTTTTCAGTTACCATGTGTGTAGTTTCTTTCTAAAATAAAGTAGCTACAATTGCAGGATAGCTGCATTGGCATAAAAGCAAAATCGTTAGACCAGCATCATTTGTGGGCAAAGAAAATCCAGTTTTATATTTAAAACACCATTGTTCGTCGGATATCGAAAGAAAAACCTAAAATTGACCAGATTGTGTCACCACCACGATTGCCCTTGCCAATTTGTTACCATTACATAAAAATATTAGCCAAATTGTATAGAAACCTATTTGCATAAAAGTAAAATCATTACACCAATATCAAATCTAGACAAAATCCAAGCTTTTAGATTCACACCATTATCCGTCAGATATTTAAAGCGAATTTCCTGCCTAAAATGGACCCGATTTATCGCGTACAGATGATTTAGGCGAAATGGGTTACTGCAAAAACGAGTCCAAGAATTTATCAGCGAAGTGTAGGAAATGGATGAAACGGTAAGAATTAGACGCATTTTTTAATAACGCGGCGATCTATCAGCATGGCCTCTGCGATCGACCGGTAGATCGCAAATCGATGTACTGGGCACTTATGCTGTGGGCTATCCGTTGTGTATGCATGGGCAGGGATGAGGAAACAGCATCGTGGCGAATGTAGTAAAATGCAACAACTGAAATACAAACCAACGTACCGGGAGAGAGGGCAAGTGAGCAAACCACCAAGCCACACTAGAATGGGCGAAAGACTTCAATCAGGCACAACGCAGCTCAGGTGGTCTCGTCTCAGCTCCGCCCACCAGCCTCCTGTTCAGGAAACCGAGAGCGGCCAACAAAACTGGGCAAGTGTAGTAGGCGAGCCGTCACAGAGTACGATCCTGAACCTCTTCCAGGACAGTGTGGTTGTGGACCCGTTGCCCTCAGTCTTATCCATAAAGGGCCGGTGTGGGTGCGGGCTTCTGTTCCAACTAGGCAGCAACACACCTGATTCTACTAATCAAGGTGCTTAGCAACGACTCTGATTGATTAGTAGAATCAGGTGTGTTGCTGCTTAGTTGGAGAGAAAGCCTGCATCAACGCCGGCCCTTTCTGGATAAGTTGTGGACATTGAAATGGGGGATGGACCACTGGAAAGAACTGATTATCTAGTCCACACACAAACAAGAGACTACTAACAAGAACCTGAATGATGTATTTGCCTTTTTATGACTGTTGTTTTTTTTTTGTTCCTACTTTGTATGTAAGACTTGTTTTGTGACTGTGTGTATGTGAACCTTTTTTCATGCTGTGTTTCTATGGGCTTTGAGCTTTATTGCATTCTTTTGAAAGGGTTTGTTTCTTTGGAATGATCAATTGGTTTGTTGCGGCTGTTGTTTGGCACACTGTGTTTTCTTTCCTGTGCTTTGGATTTTAAAATAAATGTTTTTTGTTTTTTACTGGAAAATATGTAAAATTCAATGAAGCACATTGTGTTGTCAAAAGTACATAGGCACACATTCGCGAAATCCTTGATGTATATTTTCCTGTAAAGCATTTGGTTTAAATAAGTAAGCAAAACAGGGAATAGCATATTTTCATTAAATAAAGATTTCCCCTACCTGCTTTCGATTAAACATTGAACACTGGTGTGCCCTTAAAACGAACCAACCAGGTGTACAATGGGATTGGACCTTTTGGTATATAAATAAAATGCTATGCAATCGTATTCATGAATTATTCAGAAAGAATATAAGCATTTTAGGGAGGGCAATGAATCATTTTTTTCTGAAACAAAATTTGTTTCCTCTTTCCACCCTCTCCCCCTCCTCCCTGCCTCCCCCCTCCCCTCCCCTCCTGGATCACTATTGACAACACGGCACAGTCAGATTTGAATCTGCATTACAGGTAACACTCACTTATTTGTTAATGTCCACGTCAGTCTGAATGCCCATCAGTTTTCCATTCACTTAAAAAGGGGAAGCTGAGTGTAAAGTATCTGTCTGGCTGTACAGTGTGGTCCTTCAGAGAAAATAACTCTAAGTAATCATTAAAATATTCCCCTCACAGCTAAAGCATTCACATGAACTCCAATCTTACTGCAGACTAGGGCAGGACAGAATTGAATGATATTGTGGGTGAATTGGAATTGGAGGAGATCAAGCTTTGGGGGTGATGAAGGTTAGGAGTCATTCACTGTAGATAGGTGATTCCACCACAAGGGGGCGACGATGGGGGACTTGGAGGGGAGTACCCAGACAGAGGAGCCGTTGGGAAGGAGTGCAGGGCCCAAGCCGACCCACAGGGGGAGACAAACTGTGAACTTGGGGCCGTCTGGCTGGGGGCTTGGTGCTCCAGTGGTTGGGGCGCTGAAGCAGAGTGACTAAATAAGTAAATAAGACCAAATCAGCCGAACACTCAAGCTGATACTGACAGGATTAGCCTGCTGTGCCTGGCATTACTCTGGGGTCGAGCCAACTGCCTTGCTCCAACCACTTTGCATAAAAGGCTTTCAGACGCATAGACTAAGAGTGATGCATACATGACTATTACATTTATAATGGCTTCATGCAGTGGATTGTGAAAAGAAATATGAATAAACACAAGACCAAACGCACAATAATTGCACTTTTACAATGTCTTGGACCAGTTGGAGATTTTCTGTAGAGAACCATCTAATTAGCTTCCCTGTGTAAAAACTCCACTCTAAATAACAATTTAAATATAGCCCTCTCCTATTACAACTAAAAACAGCATTCAGATGTGCTCTCAAGTCTACTGTAATCCAATCAGAGCAAGACACGTCGGAATTGGATGATATCCCAGGTGAATAGCAGATCATTCTTCAGGTGATGGAAGATTGAAAATGCCCTGTTGTAATTGGGTGATTCTACCACAAGGCGGCGACATTTTCAGAGAAGAACAGACTTAGGTCATGGCCGCATGCAGGACACAAGCTTACCTAGAGGGGGAGATAAAGAGCAAATAAATCAGAGGGGTACAGTTGGGGGACCAGCGCACCAGTATAATCCTTTGGAGGCAGCCATTTTCAACAAACAGATTAAAATTCTCCTAACATAACAAATGTTCTTCATTTGATTCGAACACGATCCCAACACTAATTTTTCAAATGGCAAACAAGTCTCAGCGGTAATTTGCCTAGTTCATAAACACAAGGCTTTCCGGGGATATGCAAATCTGTTAAACACGCTGCAATTTAATCCGCAATTTAATTGATTACTTTAAACTATCGGGTTCCCCAAGGAGGGACACGGAAGATTTCTAAACAACAAAAGAATCAATATTGGAACAACGTGCAATTATTCCGGGGGAACTAATTTTTACAGAGGATGAAAGCAACGCAAAGTCCTAACAACAAACAGGTTTCCCGAGCAACAGAGCAAGACGGAGAAAGTAAACAGCGTTAATTATGGGTAACGATGTTTTCGTTCGCGGTTAAGGCCTTATTATGAGGGTGCTCGTCAGAGCGCATCGTGCGAACATCCTCCGTTTGCTACGCGTGCGGTCGGTCACGGAAACACGTCTCAGATGGAATGTCACGCAGCCACAACACAGTGTGGCTGTCCAAATCCACCTCAGCCAGCGCAGGCCCACAAATACACGCAGGTTACCGCTGGGCGCGGCTGCAGATGTGTGGATTCCCTTTTGAAACGGTCACCCCCCCCCCCCCCAATCCTCTCCGAGCTGTGCGGACCCCTAGAATGGCAGGGTAACAATGCCATACAAAAGCCCCAGGGCTAAAGCCAGGCTATTCACACAGCAGTGAGGCCAGAGGCATTTATTTGTGTAACTCGAATCCCAGCCCCTCCCTGCCAGCGCACGGGACAGTCAGGGGTGGGGGGGTGTGGGGGGGGGGGGGGTCGATGGGTACGGCGCGGGAGGCTCGCAGCTGCTAGCCCCCCCTTTTTTTTTTAGGAGGCCCTCCCCTGCGGACCGACCCCCCACACGCCCCGGCTCTGCGCGTCCCTTGGTCGTTTTTTACGCCCGTCGCTACGGAGTAGCATTCTCCCGCGTTCTTTTCCTCTAAAACCTCTGCAGACTTGTCCGCCCGCCCCCCACCACCCCCGAACCCCCCCGAACCAGCCCTCTGCGCAGCCATGGACAGGAAACTGAATTTAAGCCGGGCGGAAACCTTCTCCTTCATCAACCCCTGGATCCGTTACTTCCTCTTCTTCTTCAGCTTCTTATTCTGGGTAAGTGAAGCCACGCCCGCCCCCCAGATCCCCTCCCCCCCTTCCCCGAAACCTTAGATGGGCCCCTGGCTGTGTCCGAATCAGCCTCCTCATTTCTGTGTTCTCAAAACTATGTGCTGTCTACTAAGCATACTGTGCACTATTTTATTACTACACACTGTGTAGTTTGTGTAAAAATATCCTCCATACTATTTGCCAACTGTACTGTGGAAGTGTCGTAAGGTGTTCCGTCCTTGCAATGATGCTCACGTGTAGAAGGAAAACGTTAGCGAAGCTTCACATCATATTTTGGAGCCAAAATGGTTGTCCCTGAAACATATGCCCTCAAATATACTCAGCGAAACCCGGGAAAAAAGAATCTCATCCTTGGTTTTTAAGTGCATTGCATTTTGAGAACATTTTGCCTACTTAAAAACTTCTCATCCAGTGTACCCAACAAGTATACTTAATAGTAGGGGAATTTGCTGATTCGGAAGCAGCCCCAGACACCGCTTTCACAAATCAAATGTGGAGGGAGGGCATGTTCTCCCCAAACAGAACGAAGGGCTCTCACTCACAAAATTAACATAAATAAAACATCAGGAAAAACTGCAAGACTTTCGCCATTTTGAAACAAGCGCTCGGGTTTTCATAAATTCTCATTTATAATTGATGAAAATGCCACCTGATACTCTCATTACCCAAATTCAATTTTCCACGTGGAAATTGCAGTCATTTGTAACAATTAGAATCTCCGAAACGCACTGCGGTGGTTGCGCCCGCTAAATCCGCCGTCCAAATTGAGTGTCCGCTCTGGAGAGAGGCGAGAAATGTCTCATTCTCGTCGCTTATTGCTTTGCATTCACCATCGTAATTCTGTGGGAGACTGAGGCCTTATTTTAAGTGGCAGTCTCAGATTGTCTCATCTGCATGGTCACCTACATGTTGCCCTGAGCGTGAGGTAGCTGAGCTCCCCCGTGATTCGATCGGTCACAGAGTTTAAATCCTGGGACTTGAAACGGACGCTACGAAGTCAGGCGACCGCAAGGCGCGGTCCCCGTGAGGGGCTGCAGGGAATCTGCGCGAAGGTTCTGGATCAGAGGCGACGTTTCGCACGAGGGAGTGATTGCGTTGTTGCAGGACGACTGCGCAGACACAGGGTTGTTATGCAGTGCTGTTGTGCAGTGTTGATACACAGTGCTGTAACGCAGTGTTGTTACGCAGTGCTGTTACACTGTGCTGTTACACTGTGTTGTTACGCAGTGCTGCTACACAGTGTCATTACGCAGTGCTGTTGTGTAGTGTTGTTACGCAGTGTCGTTACGCAGTGCTGCTACACAGTGTTGTTACACAGTGCTGTAACACAGTGTTGTTACACAGTGTTGTTACACAGTGCTGTAATACAGTGTTGTTACACAGTGCTGTTACGCAGTGCTGTTACACAGTGCTGTTACACTGTGCTGTTACACAGTGCTGTAACACAGTGCTGTTACACTGTGCTGTTACACAGTGTTGTTACACAGTGCTGTAACACAGTGCTGTTACGCAGTGCTGTTACACAGTGCTGTAACACAGTGCTGTTACGCAGTGTTGTTACACAGTGTTGTTACGCAGTGTCCTTACGCAGTGCTGCTACACAGTGTCGTTACGCAGTGCTGCTACACAGTGTCGTTACGCAGTGCTGTTACACTGTGCTGTTACACTGTGTTGTTACGCAGTGCTGCTACACAGTGTCATTACGCAGTGCTGTTGTGTAGTGTTGTTACGCAGTGTCGTTACGCAGTGCTGCTACACAGTGTTGTTACACAGTGCTGTAACACAGTGTTGTTACACAGTGTTGTTACACAGTGCTGTAATACAGTGTTGTTACACAGTGCTGTAACACAGTGCTGTTACACAGTGCTGTTACACTGTGCTGTTGTGCAGTGCTGTTGTGTAGTGCTATTACACAGTGCTTTTGTGCAGTGCTGTTGTGTAGTGTTGTTACACAGTGTCGTTACGCAGTGTTGTTACACAGTGCTGTTACACAGTGTTGTTACACAGTGCTGTAACACAGTGCTGTTACGCAGTGCTGTTGTGCAGTGCTGTTACAGTGTTGTTACACAGTGTTGTTATGCATTGTTGTTATACAGTGTTGTTACACAGTGCTGTTACGCAGTGCTGTTACACAGTGCTGTTACACTGTGCTGTTACGCAGTGCTGTAACACAGTGCTGTAACACAGTGCTGTTACACTGTGCTGTTACACAGTGTTGTTACACAGTGCTGTAACACAGTGCTGTTACGCAGTGCTGTTACACAGTGCTGTAACACAGTGCTGTTACGCAGTGTTGTTACACAGTGTTGTTACGCAGTGTCCTTACGCAGTGCTGCTACACAGTGTCGTTATGCAGTGCTGCTACACAGTGTCGTTACGCAGTGCTGCTACACAGTGTCGTTACGCAGTGCTGCTACAGTGTCGTTACGCAGTGCTGCTACACAGTGTCGTTACGCAGTGTTGCTGCACAGTGTCGTTACGCAGTGTCGCTGCAGTAGCAGACGTCCTCCCTGGGCCCGGTGCAGTGCGGCTCCGCTCCGTTTGTTTACCTCAGACGGGCGTCTGAATCAAGCCCAGCAGGATAATCCATCTCCTTTTGTTCCTCTCACAGTGATTCAGTGCCCTTTTCAGCCTGATAAATTCCTCTGGGAGAGAGATTCTCCCTGTCAAAGCCCATAAAGATTGCCGGGAAATATCCCTAATTCAGCACACACAGACAGACAAACAGACAGACACACACACACACACACAAACATAAATACACAAGCAAATATCCCTAATTCAGCACACACACACACACAAACAGACAGACAGACACACACACACAAGCATAAATACACAAGCAAATACCACAACACACACACACACAGACACAACAAAAGGCCCATTACCAAGAAAATTCCAATGGCCGCACTTACCAGCAACAAACAACTGATCCACATACACACAACAAAGATTCAAGAAATATCCCTAATTCAGCACACACACACACACACAAACAGACAGACAGACACACACACACAAGCATAAATACACAAGCAAATATCCCTAATTCAGCACACACACACAGGCAGACACACACACACAAACATAAATACACAAGCAAATAAGGACACACACACACACACAGACACACATAAAGTGCCCATTCACCAAGCAATCTGTCTCATGGCCGCCCCTGTATACTTCATAACAAAATAATTCTGATGCCAAACAATCACAAAAAAAGATTCAAGATCTTGTCACTGAGAGATATAAAGGGTTTTGTGATCAGGTGTTTCATTCAGTAGGGTATATAGACATGAGTGCTTTATGTCAGAGAAAACTACCTCTTCAAACAACAAGACAGTGTTATCCATTGACTTGGGTCTATTTAATCGCACTTTAACTGATTTCTCAAACAGCTGGTAGACCAAACCTTAGCAGCACAGAAAAAAAGTGAAGAAAAAAAAAAAAAACAGTGAATTTTCCCCGGTCCTGATTGGCCCATTGGTCCAAAGAGTTGTTTCCCCAAGCAAAAAATTGTGCTGAAACCTTGATCACAGCCCCAACTTTAGCTAAGTATTCTATTTACTTTTATCTAAATCCAGAACTGGAGTTTTTTTATTTATTTATTTTTTTTAAATGGCTGTCTCATTTCATTTGTGCTCAGTCCTTCACGGAAGTGTTATCCTGCAAAAAATATCGGCCCGAAACATATTTACCTTAAGCGTGTGGATGCTGGGATTATTTCTTTCTACCCAACTGATCCCTTTCTCCCCCTCTCAGCATACCGAATCCCCCTCTCCGAGTCTACATCAGGCTTATCTCAAACCCTATATACACACACACACTCCAGACCGTCAGTGCCGTAGTCTGATCGGAGGGATTCTGAATCGCGGCTGATGACTTTTGGTGTAAACATCCCAAATCTGATGTGCGCTACGAAAATTCACAAAAGGGCTGTGGCCAAGGGTGAGGCTGAGATTTCGGGGTTGCCAGGTGCCTATGAGATTTATCCTCTAAAAAAATCCCCCATTTTGGGGGAAAAAACTTCCACACAGATTGCCAAGATCCCCCAAAACGGGGGATTTAAGGTTAATTCTGTAGGTATCTGGCAACCCAAAAAAAAAATCACAAATTCTTTCCGTCTACGCATAAAAATGCTTGTGTCCTGTCCTCGGGAACACCTATTCATGAACATTTGTAAACAGCGATGCAGCAGCAGAAATCCCCGTTACTAACTGGAACATCCTGTTGCAAAGAAGCAGAGAGGACAAAAGGAATGCTGGAGGTGACCGTCTGGTTTGTTAAGAGGATCTCTGCTCTAACCCTGCTGAAGAACGGGGCCTCCAAATCCAGTTAATCCTTATAAAAGCACTTAATTACCTTCATTAATTTCTTCTTCTTATTATGTCTGTAATTCCTGTCTTTGTGATGTATTGTGAGATGTATCCATACAGGTTTCCTCGCACGTTAGCAGCCCTCTCAGCAGACATAAAGTGCTGATCAGACCTTCACAGACATAGTGGCACTTATCCACTGGTGGAAAGGAGGACTGGAGGAGGCTGGGGGCATGAAGTGATGAACAGAGAGGCGGGAGCGGAGTGGGAAGGGCACTGTATAAGACACTGTGAACATGAGAGCCTGAAAGGCGGGTTAGCTGGAATGTGTGGAAGAGGATTATAAGATCACTGGCGTCCATTGTGAACGCTCTGTTAAGACGTTATTGCCTGAAATGTGTGGGATGGATTTGGGAAAGGGGTGGGGGGGGGGGGGGGGGGGGGGCTAAGGTTTGGACACGCCGAATGCAAAGGCAAATTTTTAAATAACGGATTTGAAAGCGCTCACTTCCTCCACGTCTCAGTGGAAGCTCAGGTTTAGGTTGAAGGCATACGCACTGCCGATACTACTACTACACTGGCACCGAGACCCACCTGCTACTCAGTCCCCACGGAACAGGCCCTCTGGTGGTCAAAGCAGTGGTCGTGAATTTGATAAGACCACGCACTTGCTATTTGAATTTATTTTGGTTTCTTTCTTTTTCCATTTTGTCTCATCTGTAAAGACTTTCATCGGTCCCTGTTTGTCACTGGAAATCTCAACAAAAAAAAAAATAAATCTCAATTTCTCTCGACTGGTTGTTATTCGGTAGGATGGAATCACATCACCGTTAATTGTAATATCACGCCCGGGATATTAACATCCAGCTAATGGAAGGGGGGAATTATCCCGAAGCACACCCGTCCGTCTTACCTAACGGCTCCTTCTGCGAGGGGAGAGCCTCCCAGCCGCGCTTTGCTTTCCGGTATATGTTCCGCACGCAACGACCGTTTCCAGTCCCGTCCCGATAACAAACCCTGCGGTTCTCCTTCCAGGTTTTCTCCTTGCTGATTATCGCGATAGGAGTGTACGCCAAAGTCCAGAAAGCCACAGGTAAGACCGACCTCCAGCGCCACTATGCCCTCGTGCCAAAAACTGTGACGTCACCAAAGACTAAAAGAGTTTTTTTTAGTTTGTTTTTTAACCTGGCTAATTAAGATTGTAACTGTTTCAAGTCATGCTTGTTATTATTTATTTTAACCATTATTTAACCAGGAAAACCCCATTGAGATTGAAATCTCTTTTGCAAGGGGGACCTGACGTGAAACACAAAGTTACACCTAACAAAATGTACAAACATCTTTTCTTTTATTTAAAAAAAAATTATTTTATGGTTTTATTGTACCTTGACACCATTGCAAAAATGAGGGTCCCTGAGAATGTAAAATGTATAAACATTTTACCCCACCGTTCCTCGTCCTGCAGACACGGTCCGGGACACCTTCCTGATCGACCCGGCGGTCATCCTGATCGTGGTGGGCGTGGTCATGTTCTTCATCACCTTCTGCGGCTGCATCGGAGCGCTGCGGGAGAACATTCGCCTCCTCAAAGCCGTGAGCCCTCTTCCTCCTCCTCGCCCTCCTCTTCATCGCCCCGTCGCCTGCTCGGCCCGTCGACGCCACACAGGGCTCGGGGGGACGCCCGTTCGCTCGTCTCCAGGGAAACGCAGGGAAATGTACACTAAATTCGGCCTCTTGCCACAGTAACATAGCCAGCCATTCGGATGATGTCATTTCTACAGGAATATCAGAATTCCTTTTCTTAGATAGCGAGCAGACTCAAAATAGCCCACGGGTACGAGTGTGTGAGCGAATGTGCGTGCGCGCCCTGCGATAGATTGGCGGCCTGTCCAGGGTGTATTCCTGCCTCTCGCCCAGTGCACGCTGGGATAGGCTCCAGCACCCCCCGCGACCCTGCTCAGGATAAGCGGATATAGATAATGGACGGATAGATGGATGGATGGATGGATAGCGAGCTGCCAGTGTGTGAACCGGCCTGCCTGGTAACGCGGTACAAACCGCAGGCTCGCAGTCCAGGCCCGACAGTACCGGCCAATCCCGTCTCTTTTTGGGTAAACGACAAACACAAATCGTCTGAATGGACCTGTTCTCATTCTCATCGTTACAAACTCTAATGCTCTTACATCTGCAGCAAAATACAAGCCATGAATCTCGGTCAGATGATATAAAGACCCACTTCCCCTTCAGAACCATTAAAACAGGACATCCATAAAAGCTGTGAACTGAACACGGAAATTGACCGTCTTTCTTAATGACTTAGTTTCCTCACTCTGACGTTTAAAATCGAAGGGACAGCCGATCTAACAACTTCCCTTACGTGCGACACGAAGCTCACGATGACTCTCAGGATGTGTACACAGCGCTGGAGTCTTTGTTCCCTGTTTTGCTCTCTTCCTCCGTCATCGATTCTGTCTTCTTTAGTGTTTCCCAACGCTCTCAAATTTCGGAGTGCTTTATTGGCACGACAAATGCAGGCACTTGTGTCGCCAAAGCATTATAAGGTTACATTATAAAAAACTACATACAATATGGATGATAGATTGTATTATCTCTCCCACTTTTAAATTCTGTTACCTATTCTTTATGAGTACAACTCCACACGATATTAAAGCCATCTCTCTCTCCCCCCCTCTCCTCTCCCGTCCTCCTCTCTCCCCCTCCCTCCTCTTCCCCTCTCTCACTCCTCTTCCCTCCTCTCTCTCTCCCCTCTCTCACTCTCTCTCCCCCTCTCTCTCCCTCCCTCTCCCCCCCCTCCCTCCCTCCTCCCTCCTCTCCCCCCTCCCTCCCTCCCTCCCTCCCTCTCCCTCCCTCCTCCTCCTCCTCTCCTCTCTCTCTCTCTCAGTTCTCCCTCAGTCTGACTCTGGTGTTTCTCACCCAGCTGGCCATTGCAGTTCTGGGCTTCTTCTACTCTGATCAGGTACCTGTCGCACCCCCTCTATCTGAAGCGCTGTGAGTCAGCTAACCGCCACGCCCGCCATCCGCCTCCACTCTCAGCTCGGAGAGAGAACAGCCCCGCCACTTCCAGGCCATTCGGACTAGCTGCTTCTGCCACAATGACCCATTAATGCATAGCACATAGCACACCAGTGTGTGTGCGTGTGTATGTCTGTGTCTGTGTGTGTGTGTGTGTGAGAGAGAGAGAGAGAGTGTCTGTGTGTGTGTCTGTGAGAGAGTGTGTGTGTGTGTGTGTGTGTGTTGTGTGCTGTGTGTGTCTGTGTGTGTGTGTGTCTGTGTCTGTGAGAGAGCGTGTGTGTGTGTGTGTGAGTGTATCTGTGCATGCATGTGTCTGTGTGTGTGTGTGTGTGTGTGCGCATGTGTGTCTGTGTGTGAGAGAGTGTGTGTGCTTGCATGCATGTGTGCATGCATGTCTATGTGTGTGTGTGTGTGTGCGCGTGTGCAAGGAGAGCCTGAGCTCATTACCACCGTAATCATGTGTCATCACATCCGCGGTCACACATTAGTGTACACAGGCGATTGTGAGCCTTAGCGATCACAGGGCGATGGAGACCCCAAAGCAGGAACAGTGGGCGCACAATAAGAGCGTTAGATGAAAAGGCACATCCGCGTGTGACGAGCGAAAGGTCCCTGTGATTTGTGTGCAGACTCGGGACGCCCTGGGGAAGTTCGTGAAGAAGGCTATCGTACACTACAGGGACGACCTGGACCTGCAGAACCTAATGGACTACATCCAGACAGAGGTGACTCGTGTTCCCATAGCGCACCTGAAATACTCTACAACACGCGCAAAAACCCAATGAAGTATAAACGTGTCTGTAAGCATCAGTCAAAATGGTGGGACTGTAGGCAGCACCACGGGCAGCGTAGAGGTATAAATCACACAGAGAGGATGAAATGCGTGCGTACAAATGCGTATTATAAATTCCGTACGCACATTTTAAAATACTGCCTGTCTCTGTGCGCGTTCATGTTTCTTACAAAGCGAGAACAAGTTAAGCACACCGCAGCCCTGAGGTCCAACACAAACCTCCACTGGCGTTTCTAGACGACTGATGTCTGGAAAGGTGCAGAAAAACAACCGAAAATAAAAATGAGGCGGAAGTACCGTGTGACTGCAGACGTGTGTTCTCGCCTGTTTTTGAGGGGCCCGGTGCCGGACGGTCTCCTGGGGCTGAGTCTCGCTGTGTTTCAGTTTCAGTGCTGCGGGTGGAACAACTACACGGACTGGTCCTGGAACCCATACTTCAACTGCACCCAGGGGAACCCCAGCACCGAGCGGTGCGCGGTCCCGTTCTCCTGCTGCACGCCTGTACCGGGAGAGGTAGGGTTCCGGACCCCAGAACATCTGCGCCTCCCGCCCCCACCAAACTCCCCTCCCTCCCCCCAACCACCCCTCCCCCCCAAGTAAAACCCTGTCAAGGCCTTACACCTGTTCCCCTGAAACCATACAAAACTCAGTAAGGTTTCCACTGAATCAAGTTAAGATTGCATCAAAAAATATGTTAATATACAAACAATGCAGGTCAACAGAAATGAACTGACGCTTGTTTAAATCTACCGTTATGCACTGCTGCCACCTGCTGTTTGGAAGCTGTAACTGCACTCGGAGCTCGTGAACTGGGGTACGCGAGACCCGGAGAAATGCGCCGCGGTTCTCTCTGTGCAAACCAGGTCGTGATCAACACCATGTGTGGATTCGGGGCGCAGACCCAGAACTTCCTGGACGCGACCAAGTCCATCTACCCGGCGGGGTGCGCGGACAAGGCGGTCACGTGGATCGAGTCGCACCTGCTGCTGGTCGGGGCCATGGCCCTGGGGCTCGCCCTCCCCCAGGTACAAAAAAAACACACAGCAGGCGCCTCCCCCTGCTCGAGGCTTCTCACACGGGGCCGCCCCCCCTTTCAAAGATGGTGCGAGAAACTAACAAGATAAGCGTGTTATAATGGGAGTCAGAGGCAAACAGTCTGCAGTCTGTGGTTTACTATCAGGCCACTTCACAAGCACGCATTGGGCCAAGCAATCTTATTATTTACACAAATAAGTATTTACACAAATATTCAAGCTGAATGTGGTCACTGAGCGAGACGACGACGACAGCTAGCTTGAAAACAAGCTGGCTAGACCGCCTCCCAGTTGAATTTTTACGAGAGTGCGAGAGAGAATTCAATAACATACACAAATCCATTTAAGTTAGTCAATCTGGTGAGACAGATTGGGAGTAGCGTCATCCAGAATTAATATTCACAAAATTGACTTCCTGTCACACTCAACATTTCCATCAGAAAATCTGCCTGCCTGACCACCTCCGCGCATTACTAATCGATTATTCCAAAAAAAAAAAAACATGACTGATTTAGTGTGTCATTAAACCAGCTCACTTGAGAAACGGTCGGGGGGAAAAACGCCATTAATTCCCATTAAAACCACAACACCACTTCCTCTCTGCGTAAAAGCGGTTCCTGTGGGCAGAAAAGCCAGGAAGCCTCATCTCCGCCTGCGGTTCCTCTCTGGCCCTCTCGCTAGAAGGGAAACGGAACGTACGGTCGCACGACGCAGGGTCGACGCTCGCGCCTTATTCGCTCCCTGGCTGCTACTGTGAACGGCGAGGGAGCGCGTTCGACGAATCTCCAACCCGCGAGCGGTAACGCGCGCGTAATCGCTCACGCCAGGACAAATAACGAACGACGGTCCGCATCCTCGAGGCACCGCACTCTCGCAAACAGAAGAGAACGCGGTGTTTGATATGCAAACTACAGAACCGCCCCCTCGAGAAATTACCCAACTGTCACATCAAAAAAAAAAAAAAGATTATATTGGAATAAGATTCAAAGGGGCCTCAACGTGATCTTCTTCGCACCAGAGGAAGTGCGCAAGTAAAATCACCTTTTTTCGGCTAATAAGCAGTGTGGCTCTTTCATGGTAAATGGGCTGCATTTATATAGCGCTTTTATCCAAAGCACTTTACAATTGATGCCTCTCATTCACCCATTCACACACACGCTCTCTCACACCAAACGGTGAAAGGCTGCCATGCAAGGTACCAATCAGCTCGTTGGGGGAGCGATTAGGGGTTAGGAGTCTTGCTCGGGGACACTTCAACACACCCCAGGGCGAAGGGATCGAACCGGCAAACCCTCCGACTGCCAGACAAACCGCTCTTACCTCTCCTGAGCTGCGTCGCCCCTCACGGGCTGCCAATCAGTTCGAAGTGGGCGTGTCAGACCTACGGCTCTCGCTTCAGAAACTTGTACTCACGACATCGTTAAAGCAACTGATAACCACACCCTCCCTCCGCCCTAACTGTCCAATCCCCAGCCGATGTTCGGTTCACGCTAAATAAAACATGAACGCTTTCTGGACACACACTCTTGAATATCTACACCAGGGCCCGCCTAACCCTGTTCCTGGAGATCGACCGTCCCTGTAGGATTACACTCAAACTGTAACAAATCCACACCCCATTCAACAGCTAGAGCCCAACCCTGTTCCTGGAGATCTACCATCCTGTAGGACTTCACTAAAACCCTAAGAAAGCACACACCTCATTCAGCAGCTAGAGCAGGGCTGCCCAACCCTGTTCCTGGAGGTCTACCGTCCTGTAGGACTTCACTAAAACCCTAACAAAGCCACACCTCATTCAGCAGCTAGAGCAGGGCTGCCCAACCCTGTTCCTGGAGATCCACCATCCTGTAGGACTTCACTAAAACCATAACAAAGCCACACCTTACTCAACAGCTATAGATCTCATTTAGTAGAGTGAGGTGTGGCTTTGTTAGGGGTTCGAGTGAAAAGCTACAGGCTACGCTAGATCTCCAGGAACAGGGTTGGGCAGCCCTGCTCTGCACAAGCTACACAATGAGAACAAAGTAAGCCAAGGGCATTCCCTGCAGGCGGACAGGGATTTAATTATTCCTGACCTCGGCTTTCCCCCTGACCGTTTGGCTCCCTTTTCCAGGTGGCGGGCATCGTGCTGTCCCAGATCCTGATTTCCCAAATCCAGGACGAGATCGGCTCCGTCTTGTGAGGCGGGAAGCGGGACGGCGACCCCCCCCCCCGGGTCGAGACCCAACTCGACCGCGTGACCCCCCCCCCCCCCCCGAGAGAGCGTCCGCAGGGCTGAAGCTCCAATAGCAAGGCGTGTCGGTGATAATGCAGTGAGCTACACCCATAGCACCGTACTAAACAGACAAGGAGTTCACACTGGAAACATTTATTCATTGGAGCGGTTACATAATCGAATGATTACTGTATATTTGTGTCGGCATTAAGGATTTACTTTGAGTTTGTTTTTTAACGGCATGTGTTTTTTTTATTAATAAAATGCTGATGTGAACATAACCTTGCGCTTCTTAAGTGTTATAATCGCCTCGTGCGATTAGTCTTGCCTGACGTTACGTTTTAAAGAAAGAGTAACTATTGGGGGGCAGGCGCATAACCGGCTGTAGCATCACAGACATCACAGAGAGGGGGAGGGGCTACAGTCAGCAGGACAGGTCCACAGCTCATTGCTCTCTGGCGCCCCATCTGGTCAGTCGGGGGAGAAGCCGCATGTGGAGTCCCCATGCCCCCATGCCCCCCCCTCCTCGGTCCGTGGAGCGTTTCAGGAGGACAGAGTCCGCTCAACTGGCGCACTCCGAAAGCGAACGGATGAGGTCACGGCTACGAGCGCGAATCCAGGACAGCCGGGCGTGGCGCGTATGGCGCGTACAGCGCGACCTTCGGCACAGGAAGCGATTACGCCGGCCCCCTTGGCTTCACAGGTCTTTGGTCTTTGAAGGCGGGGCCGAGGCGAAAGGGGAGGAGCTTTACGCACGCGGGCGGCAGCCGCGCCCCAAAAAACCGGCTTCAACTTCTTGCAGTCGATCGAGAAGATGAAATTCAAAAAAGTTAAAAACGCGTGATCATAGGCTGCAAACGCGTGCCGTTGCAACACATTCAGCACTGAAATACATGCATTTGATGCGGCTGAATTCCTTACAGATTTATAATGGACGGTGGGACTGCTCTCCCGGCTGATATTTACAAATGATTTAGACGAGTCCTTTTGAAGGAAGGGCCACCCGTTCCTAAGATGGAGGGCCACCCCCGGGGGCTGGCCTGGCTGTCAGGCATGCAGAGCCCTGGCTCTCTGGATCAGGCGGTGGGTGAGCGGGGAGTTGGGTCTGGCTGCATCGCGCTCCACCAGCAGGCACCTGAGGAGCGAGAGGAGGAAGCCGCAACCGCACAGCACGGGGATCAACCACACACATATATGAGTCATACACGATAGTCCCAACACAATGACAATGATATACCTTAACACACACATATGATGAGTCCTAGACCACTGATAATGAATCCTACACACAATATGATACTGAGTCCTATACACATGATAATGAATCCTGAGTCCTATACACATGATAATGAATCCCACACACAATATGATACTGAATCCTATACACATGATAATGAATCCTACACACAATATGATACTGAGTCCTATACACATGATAATGAATCCTAGACTCATGATAATGAATCCCACACACAATATGATAATGAATCCTAGACACATGACAATGAATCCCATATATATATATATATATAACATGATAATGATTCTCATATATACACAACATGATAATGAATCCTAGACGCATGATAATGAATCCCACACACAATATGATGATGAATCCTAGACACATGATAATGAATCCCACACACACAATATGATAATGAATCCTAGACACCTGATAATGAATCCCATACATACAACGTGATAATGAATCCTAGACACCTGATAATGAATCCCACACACAAATGATAATGAATCCTAGACACCTGATAATGATCTAGCACATGATAATGATCCATATATCATAAAATGATAATAATCCATAAACACAGACATGATAATGAATCCTTAATCTGATAATGAATTCAACACAACATGACAATCCTAGACATACACAATGAATCCCACACACAAATATGATAACGAAGTCCATAACAAGAGATGAATCCCATATACATACAAGTGTATAAAGAACCTAAGCACCTGGATAATCAATCCCAATATATACACATACGTGAAAAGAATCCTGACACGTTGATAATGCAATTTGCATTCAACAACAGTGAAAATCCTAGACACCTGATAATGAATCCCATACATACAACGTGATAATGAATTCCTAGACACATGATAATGCATTCCACATACACAAAATGATAATGATTCTAAGTCATGTATCCTATACATAAAATGATAATTAATCATAGACACACAGACACTATAATGAATCTCATTAATCTGATAATGATTTCAAGACACAACATGACAACGAATCCCACACATAACATAATAATGAATCCCACACAAAACATGACAACAAAGTGCTCACATAACAAGAGGATGAATCCCCCATGAATGCCAATTCCCATAAATGTGTTGCAAAAAGACACCGTTACAGCAGCCTGGATGGAATCCAAATCCACCTCAATATAATACACAATAATACGGTCCCAGCAAAAAGCAAACATCTCTGTAACGGTTTGAAATACACCTGCAATTTTGTCATTCAAAATTTCAGTGAAGGTATTTAGCAACGTAGCTTAAATTTATGGATGTTTGTCAGTTACCTCGACTCATTTTCCTGCAATGGGAAACATTTTGAAAGGCCATATTTTTAAACGAAATGAAGAGACAGACCTGGCAAGCTTCTGGTGCTGTTTCTTATCTGACTTCATAGCCGAATGCACAAGTAACTGATGGAACAGATCCCTCTGTGATTGAAAAACATCAGCTAAAGTCAACCTTCAAATCTGCATATGTTACTTTCAAGTTGACACAAGTCTGTCTTATCTCGAGCGACTAGCATAATTCAAGGCATAAAATTCATACGAGAGGCATATTGCGATATCACGTTATTGCTAAAACAATAAATAATAAAGCATTTGACTTATGAACTACATTTCCCATCCTCACAATGGGAGAATTTGTATGCATTTGAGTGGGTCCAAACTCAGACCGCACGGGGAGCGGTACGGATTTCCGTGGCGCGCGACTGCTCGCACGCCCGTTTCCCGGGCAACCCCCTCACCTGCGCGTCGCTGCCCCCTATCTCGGCGAAGCGGTAGCGGAGGGGCCGCAGCAGGTCCGCGGCGGCCCCGAAGTCGCCCCGGTCGTACGCCACCATGGCCTGGCACATGGGCACCCCGAGGCCTCCCGCCAGCTTGTGCTGGAAATTCTCTCCGGGGGCTCTGGAGGGGGGGGGAGCAGGGGGCAGGGGGGCAGGGGAAGAGACAGGGGGGTGAACACATGGAACCGTACCCCGATGACTGAGAAAGGCCAGAGGGCCCCTTACTCTGGTGCAGATCCGGGTCAAATACGCATCTGTTTTGGATTCAAATAATTTTCTGCGCTTAACTGATCTCGTCTGGTATTTGGAGCCAATGAAATACTCTCAAAAAGTGCAAACCCCGCCTTCTGGTCATATTGGCAGGCTCAATTACACCAGGCAAGATCAACAGAGCACTGAAAAGTATTTGAATCCAAAACAAACACGTATTTGACCCAGGTCTGCTCTGGTGTATTCAATCCCTCTTCCAATACTTCGCTGAATACTACTACGGTGGGCGAGGTCCTAATTTATCGTTATTATTACTAACATTATATCTTCCATTTTATTGCTACTAATATTACTTTTTACATTGCCAATTTGGACTTATCAGTCGTGCCTCTCAAGTTAGGGCGGTACATCTAGTGCAGTCACAAAATCACCCCAGCCCCTAAATAAGCATTTGAGGGCCCTTTGTTAGATTGAGGGCCCTAACCCCTAAATAAGCATTTGAGGGCCCTTTGTTAGATTGAGGGCCCTAACCCCTAAATAAGCATTTGAGGGCCCTTTGTTAGATTGAGGGCCCTAACCCCTAAATAATCATTTGAGGGCCCTTTGTTAGATTGAGGGCCCTAACCCCTAACTAAGCATTTGAGGGCCCTTTGTTAGATTGAGGGCCCTAACCCCTAACTAAGCGTTTGAGGGCCCTTTGTTAGACTCAGGGCCCTAACCCCTAATTAAGCGTTTGAGGGCCCTTTTGGGCAGTACTCACTCTGCCAGCTCCTGCAGAGTCTCCAGCAGGCGGTGAGTGGTCCCCTCGTCCTTGGCTCCCAGTGACGTCATCAGGAAGTGGAGGTCGTTGAAGAGCAGGACGTGGTCCTCTGCGTGAGGCTTGGTCACCTGCAGCAGCTCCCTCCAGCGATCCTTTACATTTACACCTGCACACACACACACAAAAAAAACACACACACGCACGCACGCACACGCACACACGCACAGACACCACAGAGGTCAGAGGTCAGCTCTCCGTGCGCTTCACACTGCGTCAGGAGCGGCCGATTGGCCGAGAGCAGATCGCTCACCCTCCATCTCCAGCCTGTAGAGCAGGGAGCAGGCGTCCACCGTGTCCAGCAGGGACCCCGAAGCCTTACAGCGTCGCACGACCTGCAGGGGGCGCAGTTCTCAGAAACGCGCACGCTGACGCCACATCCCTCCAGAGGCCGATTGGTTCTCTATGGTGGAGAGGTGTGGAAGGGGGGGGGGGTCTGAGAAACTAAGCTGATCGGCCACACAGCTTCTCAGACCCACCCTTGAACACCTCTCCACCATAGAGAACCAATCAAACTTTCCCTTAACATACTGAGAAGCAAGGGATCCTGGGATGCGCCAGTCCAAACAACTTAAACGAACAAGAGACTTCCTGACAAACACAACACGGGTGAAAGAACGAAAGGTGTTGCTTTCGGTTGGATATCCAGAGGGGGGGGGGGGGGTCTGGGCGTCTTCGAACCCGAGTCTATTTCAGACCGCTCAGCCTCCCGGCGTAGCCGAATCGGTTCCTCCCCCGGCTTCGGGGCACTCACCTCGTCGTCGTAGACGCCGAGCGCCTCCTCGTACCGGCCCTGTGGAAGGCAAGACAGGTCGCCGTTCAGCCGCCGCGAAAAACACACACACACACACTGCAACCGCGACCGCGGGTGGACAAACCAAACCGACAACTTCTTCTTCAAATGGGCTCCTTACGGACGGAACACGCACCTTACGGACGGAACACAAACCTTACGGACGGAACACAAACCTTACGGACGGAACACACACCTTACGGATGGAACACACATGCACCTTACGGATGGAACACGCATGCACCTTACGGATGGAACACGTATGCACCTTATGGATGGAACACGTATGCTCCTTACGGACGGAACACACATGCACCTTATGGATGGAACACGCATGCACCTTGCGGATGGAACACGCATGCTCCTTACGGATGGAACACGCATGCACCTTACGGATGGAACACGCATGCACCTTGCGGATGGAACACACTTGCACCTTACGGATGGAACACGCATGCTCCTTACGGATGGAACACGCATGCACCTTGCGGATGGAACACGCTTGCACCTTATGGATGGAACACGCATGCACCTTAAGGATAGAACACACACCTTACGGATGGAACACACATGCACCTTATGGATGGAACACGCATGCACCTTACGGATGGAACACGCTTGCACCTTACGGACGGAACACGCATGCACCTTATGGATGGAACACGCATGCACCTTAGGGATGGAACACGCATGCTCGTTACGGACGGAACACGCACGCATTCAGGATCCGTGTTTTGCGCTCCTGCTCGGACGGAGAAGTCAACTCGCATTGGCGGTTTCGCGAATGTTGTTGAACAAACACTCGCCGGGAAGCTCGCTAGCCAGTCGCTAGCCGCCGTCCCTCATGCAAAACAGACGAGCGTGCTCACGCTGTCTTTCGCTGCCACTCTCATGCAAGCCCCGCGGAATAAAAACAGCCGCTAAATGCCTGTAACGTAACGTGCAAATGCCCTTTGGAAGCTGTCGGGACGTAAAAGCGGGGAGAAATTTCATTCCGCTCGCAAATGATGAAAAACATCTACGCGGGCCAGAAGGGCGTTCAGACTGAAAATTACAGCACCGCGCTTCATCAACACAACGAGCGGAGAGTAAACATTTTTACCTTTTCAGTGAAGTACAGGGCCCAGTGCCAGTAGTTATGCGAGGCAAGCATGTCGCAGACCTGAAAAAGAACGGGAAAATTTTAATTGAAAAAAATTTCCACCCCAGGTTTTTCACGTGGTTTATAACACCTGATTGCAGTCGGTAGCCGAGTTCCCTCAACCACTTAAAACTCAATCACTTAAAGTAAAGGGCTTGGCATCCTTGGCTAGGCAGTTTAAGGCCTTGGTGGCTAATTTAATCGCTGAAGAAAGTGAATGCAATTGCTCGGTACAATTTAACGGTCGTCGTAGTATATATGTTGCATCCGTTTGTGTGTGTTAGCTTTTCTACATTTCAAACATATTTTAAAGTTATACATATAATTCTTGCTTATGTTTATCCTGTTCAGACTTTTAATATGCACAAGGTCTTTGTACGAGGCTTGTCTGAAATGCGTGGTTTGCAGGAACCTTCTTCAAAAGAGGCCCTTGGTCTCAGAAGGACACTCTGCTTAGAGGTTAAAGGTTAAAGGTTAAAAAAAAAAGTTCGTTGCTGAAACGGCTCTGTGAGACAGGTGAGGTAGGTTCACCGGCCAATCACACACAGTCAGGTGAGGCCGTCAGCCAATCACGCGGCGGCAGGCTCCGGCCCTAACAGGCGCCGTCCGGATTGGACCCACAGTGAAGCGGTCCGTTTTCAATCGGCCTTGGTGCACAGCTCACAGCGCCCCGGAGGGCATATGACCCCCCCCCCCCCCAAGACTCAGGTAACCTCTGTTAAGAGTTAAATTAACACCAAGGGATTTAACTCTGCCTGCGGGGGCCTGTCCACACATTACAGCAGTGCCTTGGCAGGGCGAACACCCACGGCTCAGCGCAGTGCAGTCTCCATCACATCTACATGCACACTCAGATATAACGAGTCCTGAACCGCGGAAGAACGGGATTCTACTGAGGTGCCGGGAAGCAGGTTTCTGCCGCCGCATAAACTTGAATCGCAGGAGCTTCCGATTACAGCGAAGAAGGTCTATATTACTGTCAAGGGGGGCAGCCTTATGATCAAGGACCTGCTCAATATCAAGAACGGCTAAGCCATAACCCACAAGCCATTTCCCCAAGACAAAATGCTAAACAGATACCATGGACCGGGTACAAGACCATTAAAGAGTCTTCTCTGAATAGACTGCATATGATATCAGTCAAATCTGGCCAGATGTTTGGAACGGCGTACGCTACACCCTTCAACACACTCGAGTTCAATTCACTTCCCTTTATCCTGAATGGAAAGACGGGATAATTTCAAACTCCTTATTTAATCATAATAATGCACTCAGGACTCGACACACTGTGCACTTAAGCATAGTATGCACTTAGCGGGAGTAGTGCACTTGGCCGGGAGTAGTGCACTTAACAATAAGACCGTGTTTGAGCCACACGTGAGGGTTTAAGTATTCTTTGGAAAGGTGTGGTGATTGCCAAGTGTGGACCCAGGAAGGAGTACACATTTCAACAGGCTTCCCGGGGACACCCAAATGGTCTGCTGACACCCCTTTAATCTGTGGCTAAAGTATGTCCTTGCAAACAGTGATTGAACTCTGTATGTGGCCAACTGTCTCTAGCAATGGGAAGCTGTTACAGAGTGTGCAGGTGTGTGTGGAGAAATGTGCATTGAGAATGAAGTTAAGACACAGAAAGCAACCTATCACCGGTTATACTGCGTAGTTAAGCAGTGGATTTACTGAATACGCAGCGTTTACGGAGATCACGCACTCTCTCTCTTCACCAAAGCCGATTACTTCCTCTCTAAAATAGCCGGGAAGCGGCGAGCAAGACGTCCTCTCGTTCCGTCAGGGGCCCTAGAGCCGTCAGCCCCCACCGTCACATTCCAGCGTCCCTCGCCCAAACCGATCGAGAGAGAGAGAGAGAGAGAGCGCGCGGAAGATCAGCTCCGCTAGGAACCACAAGTCCGCAGCCGGCGTGTCAGGTGGGACGCAAATAAAGGGAACACTGACCTTCCAGTCCTTCTCCCGGCTCTCCATGAAGTGCAGCCCCCGGTCCGCCTCGGCTCTCATCTCGTGGACGTGCGCCACGGCGTGGACGGCCCAGCCGTCCTCCCGGTTGAGCTCCAGACCCTGGAGGGACCGCGGCGCGTCACATTCATTAGGCAGACGCTTTTACATTACATTACATTACATTGCATTACATTGCATTACATTGCATTACATTGCATTACATTACATTACATTATTACATTACATTACATTACATTACATTACATTACAGGCATTTAGCAGACGCTCTTATCCAGAGCGACTTACACAACTTTTACATAGCATTTTACATTGTTTCCATTTATACAGCTGGATATATACTGAAGCAATTCAGGTTAAGTACCTTGCTCAGGGGTACAATGGCAGTGTCCTATCCAGGAATCGAACCCATGACCTTTTGGTTACAAGCCCAGTTCCTTACCCCACCGTGCTACACTTTTATCCAAAAGCGACGTACAATAAGCGCCTACTGAAGGCCATTGGAACAACTGCTCTAACACACAGGTCCCCTAAGGTACAATGCTCATTGTGTAAGTTACTCACAGCCATGAACACATTAAGTCCAGTTCACGCAGTAGACGTTGCTCGCTGACCTAACCGATGCTAAGTCAAACTAGGAGGCATGACGAGCGACAACATCAAGATAATGATGCAAGTGCTGGATGGAGGTACATGCGTAGCATGAAAGTGATAAAAAAATATATGAGAAAAATACATATGTATTTCTGCCTCCTACAAATGAAATCTGAACCTTGTTGTGTTTATCAGGAAGTCTCTTGCTTAAGTTGTTTGGACTTAAGTGATAAAAATGATCGCAGATTGGGCAGAGTGGTGATAGTTAATTAGTCCAGGCACAGCCTGAAGAGATGAGTCTCCAGACCACGGCAGAGGAGGTAGAGCAGTCTACAGGTCCACACATTCGGCTGACTTCACGCTCTTACTGCGCACTGACACGGCCCTCGTCAAAGCTAGCGGACCGGAGTTTTGTAACAAATGAAACAAGTCGAGCACTTGAGGATGCGCTCAACTTTGGCCACCAGAGGGCCCCGTTCAATTAACGTTCAGCCGCGAAAGGAACAGCAATGCCGAAAATGAACTTTACAACAACGTTGAGGTAAAAACGGTTTTAAAAAAATCTTACCTCTTTTGCTGTTTTTTCTGCTTGGTCATAAAAATGCGTCTCCAACAATCCAAAGGAGTACATGCCTTTGAGGTAACTGACAACAGGAAGAAACAAAGAACAGACAAAATTACACTGAGAGCAGACAAGATTCTTATTCTTCTTTCAAATGTATCACAAGACTCTCTCATTCCCTGAAGCTCTCCAGAGCAAGTCTGAAGACTCGGAAACTGTTTTGAAATCTCAACAGAGAAAGGAATAAAATGAGGAATCCAGTCAAGTTGAAGCCTAAGAGAAATGGTCTGAAGACACTCAATGTAACCAGAAAAAAACTCTATGGTAAATGGGAAAAATACTTTGCTTGTAAAAGGAGTTCTGGGGTAGAATACCTATGGGTGAGGGGATACCGGAGGTTTAAGCAGTAGATTCTTAACTGGCCAGATATTCAACAAGTCAAAAGTCAAATGAAATAATAAACAGCGTACATAATAAAAGAGATACTCGGTCCTTATCTTTGCAGTTGCGCTGAGGTCAAAGTTCACGGTAAGCGTTTCAGAGGTTCTGAAATGGGATGGAGGCGCGTCGCTACAGCGACGGAAGGGAAACCGCTCGAACCTGTACAGGGGCATCTGCGGGGTCCAGTGGGGCAGGACCCTGGCTACCGAGTCCCGCAGCTGGGCCTGCCGTCCCAGGTAGAAGTAGCCGTCGTGGGCGAACTTGACGGCCAGCATGTCCGTCGGGTGTTCCAGGAGGATCTCGTCCCACAGCTCGCAGGCTTCCGGGAGACACCTGAACGCCCCCCCCCAATGACATCACGGTGACATCACCGCACCAAAACCTAATCTAACGTCGCCATACTGGTGACAATGACACACCACATGACACTAACGCCGGAGGATGTGCAGCGTAAACACAAACCTCAAGCAGATACACAGAAAAAATACGATTAAATAAAAAATCAACCAGCTCCAACCTGCAGAATTAAGACGCAAACTGAACGTGAAACATTACATTACATTACATTACATTACAGGCGTTTACCAGACGCTCTTATCCAGAGCGACGTACAACAAGTGCATCAGTTCAAGGTGCAGAGGTGCAGAAGAAACACACTAGAGTGAAGTAAGGATCGTAGTGCCAGAAGTGACCACATAGATCAGGACTCCAACCCCGTAGGGTTAACCTGTTCAGCAAACAAACAAACAATCCTGCCAAACAGGATTGTTGAAACAGCAACCAGCAAAGGGCTCAGCTCAGTTCAGTTTACTTCATTGCCCCTACTAGAGAAACTTAAAATGCAAAGCTTTAATAAAAAAAGGGTGCTTTTGAAATACCAATATCCCTGCTAGTAGGGAATGTTTTATCTTTCCTCTCATTTAAAAAGCCTTGAACCAAGCACAAAAGAGGATCTGGGAGGGTTCTGGGAGAAAGGTGGGGAGAGAGAGAGAGAGAGAGAGGGAGAGAAAGAGAGGGAGAGAGAGAGAGAGAGAGACAGAGAGAGAGAGGGAGATAGAGTTATCAGTGATTAGCAGTTAGCAGTGGTTAACGGTCGCTAGCAGCGGTTAGCGGCTCGGGGCGCGGCGCGCGCTCACCCCTTGGCGAAGAGCTCGACGGCCCGGACGTGGAGCCGCTCCCTGGGGGCGAGGTCCCGGCCCGCCGCCAACTCCGCCAGCCGGGCCACGTCGCCCGCCAGGCGCCCGTTCAGCCGCACGGAGCTCCCGGTGCCCACCAGCTCCAGCCCCGTGCCAATCACATGACCCATCACTGGGGGGCGGAGTCAGGGCAGGAGGTCACAAGGCTAGGCAAGCATTATACTTCAGCCAATGTACATAAGGACAGAAGTCACGTGACCATAAAAGCGTTACACTTCAGCCAATGTACATAAGGACAGAAGTCACGTGACCATAAAAGTGTTATACTTCAGACAGAAGTCACATGACTATAAAAGTATTACATGTCTGTCATTGTACATAAGGACAGAAGTCACATGACTATAAAAGTATTACACTTCAGCCATTGTACATAAGGACAGAAGTCACGTGACCATAAAAGTGTTATACTTCAGCCAGAAGTCACGTGACCATAAAAGTGTTACACTTCAGCCATTGTTTGTAAGGACAGAAGTCACATGACTATAAAAGTATTACATGTCTGTCATTGTACATAAGGACAGAAGTCACATGACTATAAAAGTGCATATCATTGTGCATAAAAAGCAACCAGATTTATGGACCCCTACAAAAATCTTTTTAATTTTTATAATGGGGAAATATAAAATCGGACAAATTCATCCATTGTAAGCAAAAGACGACCACGGATTTCGAAACCATCCAGGCGGCTCCAAATCCATCGTGTGTTTATTAAGTATTTCTCAAATCCTGGATTGGGCTTGGGTGGGGGACCACCTCACCTCACCTCAGTCAGGGGCTAACTAAAAAGAGTGGGTAAAACGTGATTGGGCGACGTTGCGTGCGGCGATGTCACGGGGTTACCGAAGTTCGGGTCAGCCGCTCGCAGGGCGGAGATGCACCCCTCCACGCCTCCCAGGGTCTCGTCGCTGCGCCAGGTCACGTACTGCGCCACAGCCGCGAAAAACCATTAGAGGAACGAAACACTACCTCTCTATATTTAATCATTTGCAGAGTAGGACAGTAAGGAAGTCAGAGAGTAAAAGTCCTGCCGTGTGTTTCTTCCACCCAGGAACTCAGCCAGCTGATGTCACTGATTAGCTCCTCTACCACCTGGCTGAAGAATTGTGGCTTATTATCAAATCCCGGCGGTTGGAACAAAATACCGGGGAGGACTTTTACTTTCTGAACCTGGATTTTCCTCGTCAGGTCGTTTGGGACAAAGGGAGCAGCCGGGCACGGCGTAGGCTACCTGGGTGAGCAGGGCGTCGTACAGCTTGCAGGCCTCGTTGCTGGACGTGGACAGAGGCAGACCCTCCTTCTGCCAGGCCTGGGAAACAGGACCACGGTTAGCTTACATTTTCAACGCTTTTTCAACACGGCTTGCAGTCAGCAACCCTTCCAACAGGAGAAACTGGGTCAAAGGGCTCAACAATCCCATAGTACATTGCTCTAATTCTGTTCATGAAAATCTATTTGCTTTTTTTTTTTTTTTTTAAGTGAAAAAGTAAGCAATGTTCAAACAGGAAACCAACGAGAAATTGTGATAATTTCCTATTCCCTGCATTTTCAGTCCACACGGAGGTCATTTAAAAAAAAAATGCTGATTTGTATTTGATATTTTTGATATAGTAAAAAGGTGTAAGCTTTTATTAGTTGCTCGAGTTTTAGAAGGATACCTGTCAAGATGATCGTTAAAAGTCAAGCTGAAGCCTCCGTCAAATAGTTTTTAGGTTGGGATATTTAGGACATGGACTGAAGAGTATTTTGTGGGTGCAAAATCACGGTTTTAGTTTGACTGTGATGGTGACGTCACACTGTCTTGACAATCTAAATCCCATTTTCCTAACGTTAGAAGTTTGGAAACGACATCCTAGCACCCCAGAACCCCGAATAGAAGATCTGCAAAAAACGGACGGACTTCTCGGGGTTCCACGGCACTGGCAAACTATAAACTAGACTATATTTCACAGACGTCAAGCGCAGCGCCCCACATGATTTAAAAAGACACCAACACCCCGTGTATAAACGGTTCTTTGAATGTTGAATGACAAAATTAAATGCATGAACTCGTTGCGATTGAACCGTTCACGACCCGTAGGCTGCGTTTCGGGCTCCGTTGCCTGCGTGCATTGCCTGGTGACACCGCGGTGATTAAGACAGCTGTGGCATTTGCATTCAAAGCAGAGCTGATCGTTCTTGTCAATGCACGAGAAACGAATCGGAAAAACGCAGGCCTGAAACGCGGAGATGTTGCACTTTAACGGGACATATACCATCTCGTGTATTGATTTCGGTTCAATAAATCCACACTATTTTCATGCTGTAGAGGAAGCTGTCAGGCAGTATTTTAAAGTTAATATATAGTTCTCTTACCTTGCAGTCCCTGAAACTCGCTGGATTCATTTTGAAGAGCACTTGTTTATTGCCGAACGAAATGCAATAAAGTACTACGAAGGACAACAGTCTTGCTCCGCCTCCCCCGCGGAAGTGGAGCGGCTCGAGCGAAACAGTGGAGCGGTTTTGTTGTTTCTGATTTCAGCACTGACTGGTCGTATGTCGGCTCCACTGCACACCGAAAACACCTTCAATCTTGCAACCAAACAGCGAGCTTCCGACCGCCGGGACTCCAATGACATTTAATTCTCCGTCCGTCCGAATGGGATGAAAGCGTTTTGTTACATTAATGCTCGGCTCTGGAAATGACGGACGGGTGCAACTGGTGATTCAGTAGGGCAATGGATCTCAGCCAATGAACTGCATTCTCATATAGTTTATGGATCCAACATTTTTAAATTACCCCTCAAGACCACCCTGTGTACACGGAAATACTCCCTGTCCAACAGGAGACATGATGAAGAGTCTACCTGTCATCATCCTAATCGATGTGTACACAGTCCAATACAGTTAATCAAGCTTATTCCATCTAACCCCATAAAAGGATAAGTGATTAATTTATTTTATTTTACCATTGTAGCAATCCTCAAATATTCACAAAACAAAAATCCTCCATTTCCTTTTTCCCATTCATAGCAAATGCACGCAAGTTTGACATTATTGAAAGTAAAAAGGTTGTTTTATATGCTGTCAATTGCTTGCTTTGTGTTAGCTGAATAATTACTTGTGTCTTGATGTTTTGTGATGTAAGCTTTCAGTAATTTTCTATCAGTATGTGCATTTTTTCTGTCGGCTGACAAGTGCCAATATTTCTGGTCCGCGAGCTTGATCTTGCTCGTTGCACCTTTTTGACATCTTTTCTCAAAATAGAAGTATAGAACTCTCAGTGGGTGAATCGAAAGTCAAATATCCCACCTTTTCACACAAAACAATGAAAGAGGGACATGTTTTTTGTTGTTGTTGTTGATGTAATGAGATGATATGAACTTTGTAACAGAATCGTTTCGTCCATTGTTTATCAAGGCCAAATACAATTCATCAACTCGACCATCTACTCTAAGTATGAGCAATCAACAGTGAATATTGTGACTGTAGTGAAACACAGTATGAAAAATACTTAAGACGTTCTAAAAATTGACGCATTTTAGAACGCAACGACGCATGAAATGGACTGTGCGTAGTTTTAAGCATCCGCGTTTGCGTACTTACGTAGGGTATGCTTCGGGCTTAAAACAAACTCCTGTGCGTGGACACAGACGCCCGTAGGAGGGGATCACAGTCAGGTTGCCAAGAGACAAGACAACAACCAAGCAGAACTATAGCCTTGAAAAGTTAACCACAAATTAACTTCATTCAAAATTAAGGATTTATTTTGTTTTGCCTTTTCCAATGGAATTAAGGTAAAGGGATGAGAAACAGTTATGCAATGTCATGGAAATTATGTTCAGTTGGTTAGAAAGTAATCCTGTGAATTTTACCAGCTCATGAATAAATATGAATCAGTAAAGCTCAGTCAAAGGATGCTACTGTACAGTGTGTTTGTCCCGCCAAAAAAAAAGGTTTCCTTTTTAGTTTTTATTCCCCTCCTTTCAGCTGGAGCCATACTGTCACAATGAACCCCAATTACTCAATTACAGAAATCGTTCAAATTGACAATAACGGTCCCAGTGCACCCGCAAGTGCACGTGCATTAAAATACCACTAGGGGGCAGTGAAGCACAGATCAAGGCCATTCAATTCTGGCAAATGGGCCACACGTTTGCAAAAAAAAAAAAAAAAAAGTGGAAGTGAACGGCTTCTTGCACATTTAGTATCGTCATATCCGAGAGTAGCTGAACAGCAGCTCAGGTCTGAATTAAGTGTACGGGAGCCAAAGTCCATCTTAAATAACTGCTGCATTTGCTTTATTGCCCGTTAAATGTACACCCAACACTTTTATACGCAAGTGAGCTACATGAAGCGTTTACATTTCAGTCAAGTCAACAACAGAAACGAGTTTAAAAATTAGGATTTTTTTTGTACATATAATACATTTTTTTTCCACACATGTTAATAAATAATAATCATAAAAATCTGTCAAACAAAAACCACACGGCTTCAAAAAACAGACCGTATCGAATCCGCGTTGGGATCTTTTACACCTAGTCTCACAGTTCCTTAGACTCGTCTACACACACGAGAAAAAAAACAACCTCACGGCGTTTGCAGCTAAAAACAAAGGTGGTGAGCAGTGATCAAAGATGTGCGGCGCGACGGCAGGGCAGTGCTCTCCTTCCGCAGATCTCGGGATGGCGACTGGGTTCGTCCGGCTCGACCTCCGTTCGACGCGGTTTTGACGTTCGAACGCCAGGTTTTTTTTTTAAAAAAAAAAGGGATTTACAAAGAAGAAACTATTTTTTAAAAAAAGAAGACAGATTTTTAAAAAAGGTTAAGGAGCGACGTGTAAACTGAACGGAATCGATCGGGGTGAGGGCAGGGAAGGTCACGCGGTGGAGTTCGGCCGGCTGGCCGCTCGTTCGCCTCTCCGGCGCCACCTAATGGCCAGAGCCCTGTCCTGCACAGACTTCACAGCCGACCGGCTCCCAAACTCAGAGGAAAATTCAGAGGAATCCAGAGGAAAATTCCGGAAGCGGTTCCCTGCCGTACGAAATCGCTCGGACGCGCCCGAACGCCGCTCCGCCTTCGATCGCGTCTCCCCCGGCGACGGGCTCCGGTCGCGACTCCCGCGCCCGCGCTGTGCTCTGCCGCAGGTTAAAAGCGTGTGAGCGAAGGCCTAAAAACCTCCAAAAATGAAGCGTTTCTTTCTTTTTTCTGATGAAAGAACCGTCGCGCCGGCGGCTTCGGGGGGAGGGGGAGGGGGGGGGTTAGGTTAGGGTTAGGTTAGGTTGGGGACCTTCGGGAGGGGGGGGGGACCGGCGGAAACGCGACGACGGAAAACGCGAACGGCGACCGCGGGCGAAGAACGGCGTCCTAACGAGCCGTCGGGCGACCGAACGGGAAACCGAGCTCGGCGTTTTGCGACGCCAGGCGAGACTCCGCCGTCCGAGAACCTTCCGGAAGCGGCCCCTGGAGGCTGCTGGGAGCCCGGAGGAAAGACCGGGGGGGGCACGTCCCGGTCTTCGACTGTCCTCGCGGTCTCGCCGCGCCCCCCGTCGAAAAGAGGCGCGGTTCGCGTTCGTACCGCCGTCCTTCTCCGTTTCCCCCGGCAACCGAGACGATTAAAAAACGAATAAAAACACGGTCCCCGCGAAGAAGCGCTCTTCCTTTAAGAACACCAAACGATAGAAAGTCTTTAGAGGAAACACAGTCTTGGCTCGTCCTCCAAAAATAGTGGAATTATTGTTTGTGGGGGGGTGGGGGGTGGGGATGGGGTGCTGCAAACAGTGGCGATATGTAAACTTGGATTGAGTGGGTGGGGGGTGGGGGGGTGCGGCGAAAAAAAGGCAGAGAGACTGAGAACTCTGGCAGACACTGGGGGCGTGACCCTGAGGGGGGTAGGGGTGGGGTGGGGAGGGGAGTGATGTCACACCGGGAGGGGAGGGGGGCAGGGCCTCAGGCCCAGTTGAGGTTGAAGCCCTTGGAGAGCATGACGGACTCCAGGTCCCGGTCCTCCTCCTTCTCGCGCAGCCGCTGCTCCTCCAGCAGCGCCACCAGGGAGTCGCGCTGCTCCACCACCTCCAGCATCTCGCTCAGGATGCGCCGCTCCTCCGCCAGCTCCGCCTCCGTCTTCAGGTGGTCTGCGGGTGGAGGGGGAGGAACGGAGACAGACGACGTCAAGGTCACCGTGACGACGGGCAAACGGCTTCCCCCTTGCCGGAAGGGCTAATGCGTGGGAATCCTGGCCGATGTGACATCACAAATGTGCGATTAGAATGTTCGGAACTGAACATTCTAATCACAAATATGTGATTAGAATGTTCGGAACTGAACATTCTAATGCTGATGTCACAATCGCTGCTGGTGACTGAAAGCAGCGGAGTTCTAGAACACACTGATTTAGAATTGTGAAAAAAACATTCCAAAAGAAACCTGCTCTTCAAAGGGTGCGTTGTGGGCACCAGGCCACAGTCAACTAATGACATCACCCAGGGTTAATACTGTAAATTTGGGTGACAGGGCCCACCCTGTGCCCCTGGAGAGTGCATGGTGGGCTCATTGGCCGAGCCACTCATGGACTAAGAGAGCTGATCCTGGATCAGGTCTCCCCTTATTCCCTATTCTAAACATGTCTGCTTCAAACCCCCTCTCCCCTGTCCTAAACATGTCCACTTCAAACCCCCCTTCCCTATCCTAAACATGTCCGCTTCAAACAAAATGGAGCCACTGTGCCTGGGTAAGCAGGCCCCTGGACTGCCCAGATGCTGTACAGCAGGGATCTCCAACATATTGAGGGGCTGCTGTGTATGCTGGTTTCTGGTTCCTGCACTTACCTGCTCAAATCACTGATTGGTTAAAGAGTCCGCGCACCTGGTTTCCAAGGCCTAAAAACCGGTTGCAGATTGAAAGGAAATTGCGAAAACCAGCCGAACGAATTTTGAGACCCCCTGCTTTAGAGCGTTAAAGAAGCGCGGCTTGACTTTAGAGAGGCGGTGGGCGGGGTCGTGGTGGTGTCACGCGGGCTGATGACCTCACCGTCCACGGCCATGCGCTCCCTCAGGTCCTGCTGCAGCCGGCTCTGGCGGTCCTCCAGCTCCAGCTCCCGCGCGCTGCGGACAGAAGAGGAGAGACGCCCGTCCGTCAGCACGGCGCCGGAGCAGCGCCTTACCTGGATCAGCTACGTATCGCTAGCGCAGCATGGCTAGCGCAGACGCTATGGGGAAGCAGGCTACGAGGCTAGCCCTGAGGGACTTACAATATCATGAGCTCAGACTCGTAGCCTAGCGCAGCATGGCTAGCGCAGACGCTATGGGGAAGCAGGCTAAGGGGCAGCCTGAGGACTTACAATATCATGAGCTCAGACTCGAGCTAGCGCAGCATGGCTAGCGAGACGCTATGGGAAGCAGCTCGAGGCTAGCCCTGAGGACTTACAATATCATGAGCTCAGACTCGTAGCCTAGCGCAGCATGGCTAGCCAGACGCTATGGGAGCAGGCTACCAGGCTAGCCGAGGACTTCAATATCATGAGCTCAGACTCGTAGCCTAGCGCAGCATGGCTAGCGCAGACGCTATGGGGAAGCAGGCTACCAGGCTAGCCCTGGGGAACTTACAATATCATGAGCTCAGACTCGTAGCCTAGCGCAGCATGGCTAGCACAGACGCTATGGGGAAGCAGGCTGCCAGGCTAGCCCTGAGGGAACTTACAATATCATGAGCTCAGACTCGTAGCCTAGCGCAGCACGGCTAGCGCAGCATGGCTAGCGCAGAGGCTATGGGGAAGCAGGCTGAGAGGCTAGCCCTGAGGGACTTACAATATCATGAGCTCAGCTGTAGCAGCGAGCACGGCTAGCGCAGCATGGCTAGCGCAGAGGCTATGGGGAAGCAGGCTGAGAGGCTAGCCCTGAGGGACTTACAATATCATGAGCTCAGACTCGTAGCCTAGCGCAGCATGGCTAGCGCAGACGCTATGGGGAAGCAGGCTGCGAGGCTAGCCCTGAGGAACTTACAATATCATGAGCTCAGACTCGTAGCCTAGCGCAGCATGGCTAGCGCAGATGCTATGGGGAAGCAGGCTGCGAGGCTAGCAGCCCTGGGGAACTTACAATATCATGAGCTCAGACTCGTAGCCTAGCATAGCATGGCTAGCGCAGACGCTATGGGCAAGCAGGCTACCAGGCTAGCCCTGAGGGAACTTACAATATCATGAGCTCAGACTCGTAGCCTAGCGCAGCATGGCTAGCGCAGACGCTATGGGGAAGCAGGCTGCCAGGCTAGCCCTGAGGGGACTTACAATATCATGAGCTCAGACTCGTAGCCTAGCGCAGCATGGCTAGCGCAGACGCTATGGGGAAGCAGGCTGAGAGGCTAGCAGCCCTGAGGGAACTTACAATATCATGAGCTCAGACTCGTAGCGCACCAGCGCGTTCTTCTCCTGCACCAGTTTGAACCACTCCTGCATGAGCTTGGGGTCGTCCTTCTTCCCCATTCCTGAAAAAAGCACGAGAGGGGAGTGTGAGACAGAGCAAAGAGAGAGATGCACACACACACACACACATACCCACCCACACACCCACACACACACACACAGACTCACACAGACTCACATGCACACATGCACACACGCACCGCATGTGCACACACACACACACACACACACACTCACGCACAGGCAGTGCAATGAGAGCCAAGCCAGGCTGATTGTTCACGGGTAATGCTTCACAGAGAACAAATATTCCGATTCAGTTCACTAATCGAAAAAAAACTCCTCAGGACACCGGCCATTTTTCTAATCGTTTAACTGAATTTCCGGTCCTTTCCTGAATAAAAACAGCAGTGACCGCATGACCTGTTGCACAGATATATATATATATAACTGCTGCTGTCCAGTCTCTGCCCATCCAGATAACCTACCGATCCGTGCTCCTGCTCCATACTGACTCCTGTGAACAACCAGACAATGTACTGAGGTATGACAGGGACCAACAAAGCAGCGATTGGGGGCGGGGGCGGGGGTTGGGGGGGGGGTGGGGTGGGGGCTCGACGGGGCTAGCCGGAGGAAGGCGGCGTGTAGCTCGGTTTGGACGCCGCCCTTCCGGTGACCCTTGGCTAAGACAGCTCCGGCGCTCCCCTGCACCCCCTTCACCCCAAAACAACTGTCCCGCAGCTGGACGGGTTTCCCCCACGGATCCATAGCAACGCAGAAATGAAAAATAAAAAAACATCGCGTCTGGGCGAAGGTCGCCGACACTGAATCCGGAGGGGGGGAGGGGGTATTGGGGGGTTAGAGATGGCGAAGTGGGCGAGACACCGGGGACCACAGACTCACATTCCGCACTTCAACAGAACCAAGCAAACGGACAAACCAAAGGGGGGGGGAGGGGGGGGAATAAAAAAACTACAGGCATGCAGACGCGAAGGCGCGCAGCCGCCAACGGTCAGAGTCGTCACCTTCACAGCCGGCCCGCTGTAAGTACTGCCAGACCATGCTCTTACAGCTCGGGGAGGGGGAGGGGGGAGGGAGGAGGAGGAGGGGGCAGGGTGGGGGAGAGGGGAGGGACAGGGAGAGAGGGAGGGAGAGCAGGGGGGCAGGGTGGGGAGGGAGGAGGAGGAGGAGGAGGAGGAGGGGGGGATATGCTACCCGTCCCCTCGGCCTGTGGAACCCGAGTAAAGCCAAGCGGTTTTTGGATGGGGCGCCCGGCCGTGACCCCCCCCCCGGGGGGGGGGGTGCGAGGTACGCCACGTACTTAGCTGGAGGAGGGGCGGCTCTTGCAAAACGAAAAGGAGGAACACGGTACACACGTACATCGGGAGGACGTGGTCGCTGGCGCTGGCTCTCGCTGCTTACAGACGGGGGGGCGGGGCGGGGGGTGGGGGGCGGGAGGGGAGGGGGTGGGGAGGGAAGGACGAAGGGGGAGAAGCAGAGAGGACGGAAACAAAGAGCGCCAGTAAAGCCAGGGATCGGATGGTGGAGGGGGGGTGGGTGGGGGGGGAGTCTCACTAACTTAGCCAGCACTGTCCTGGTCCCCTTCCAACCCCTGACCCTGGCCCCCCGCGTCCCACAGAGAACACAAGAGGAGAGAGAGACACAGTTAAGACACACGGGAAACACAGGCAGCTCCGCAACACGGACAGCAGAACACACAAAAAAAAAACAACAGACAAGAAAACGCCGGTCTCCTGCGGCGTATTTCGGAGGCGTCGGGGGACACGGAGAGCCCCTCGCGATTTTTCCCGTCGAAGTCGCGCGCGGCTACGGCGCAGGATCGGCCCCCCCGGCCTGCGCTTCGAGCTCAGAGCGCCCCTGACGCAGTCGCCGCGTTCGCAAAAACGCCAGTCGAGGATGCATGCTTACACGCCAAAAACACACCGGTTTACTAATTGGTGTTAAAATCCGCTGCTTTCGGTTGCGGCTACTCAACACGGGGCAAACGCGCATGCACCTCAAACTCCAACCGTTTCTTCAACACCATGCGGTTAATTAAATCCACACTTCGGCAAAGCAGCTTCCCCCTACGTGGTAACTACCAGTAGGACTGAAGAACACTGTTCTAAATGTCAGTTAACCATCGAACAACGCGTATTGAATTATGTGCATGTAATTAAGGCATAATCTTAAACGACAAGTATGTGATTCCCGTTTACAGGTTCGCATCAAATTCACCAAAAAGTTTGCACTAGAATGATTCTTCAGAGCAGGAAGATAAAATGTAAGTCATTTCTAGGTAGGTGCTTGTAGAAATATATAAATATATAGTAGTACATATCTTTTCAAATATGAGACAGTATGAAAGGGCAGGTGTGTGCTTCAAAACGGAGGTGCTGCGTGATTGTACTGCATGACTGTGCTGTGTGACTGTGCTGCATGACTGTGCTGCACAACTGTACTGACCGACTGTGCAGTTTGACTGTGCTGTCCGACTGTGCTGCGTGACTGTACTGTCCGACTGTGCTGCACAACTGTACTGTCCGACTGTGCAGTTTGACTGTGCTGTCCGACTGTGCTGCGTGACTGTACTGTCCGACTGTGCTGCACAACTGTACTGTCCGACTGTGCAGTTTGACTGTGCTGTCCGACTGTGCTGCGTGACTGTACTGTCCGACTGTACTGCACGACTGTGCTGTCCGACTGTACTGCGTGACTGTGCTGTCCGACTGTGCTGCACAACTGTACTGTCCGCCTGTGCTGAGCGACTGTACTGTCCGCCTGTGCTGAGCGACTGTATTGTCCGACTCTACTGTCTGACTGTGCTGCAAAACTGTGCTGAGTGCTGCGCGACTGTACTGTCCGACTGTGCTGTTCGACTGTACTCTCCGACTGTGCTGTTCGACTGTACTGTCCGACTGTGCTGCACGACTGTACTGTCCGACTGTGCTGTTCGACTGTACTCTCCGACTGTGCTGCGTGACTGTACTCTCCGACTGTGCTGCGTGACTGTGCTGCACGACTGTATTGTCCGACTGTACTGTCTGACTGTGCTGCAAAACTGTGCTGAATGTGCTGCGCGACTGTACTGTCCAACTGTGCTGTCCGGTTGTACTGTCCGACTGTGCTGTGTGACTGTACTGTCCGACTGTGCTGTGTGACTGTGCTGCATGACTGTGCTGTGTGACTGTACGCATGACTGCTGGAGGACTGTCACTTCCTGGGGGAACCTACTGAGCCGGGTCACACGCGGAGGCAGAGCCAGAGTGAGGGGGGAGGAGCCCCGGCGGGTAGGGGGGCAGAGCGAGTGGGCGGGCCCTGCCCGGTTGCCGTGGTAACCCCGCGGCTGCCAAACGGCGGGGAGAGGAGAGGTTACTTTACCTTCGGGCGAACAGCAAGGCAGAAAGGGCAAAAGGGCTTCGGGGCGTCCAGATTGGCTCAACTTCCAAAGCGGGAACGGGGCGGAGGAGGCCGGGAGGTGGGGGGAGGTGAAAGAGAGGAGGAGGAGAAAGGTGGAGAAAAGAGGAGGAGTCACAGAGAAAAGTGTGCGTGAAGGACACAAAGGGAGGGAGGGAGGTGGAGAGAGGGAGGTAAGAGAAGGGGAGGGGGGGGGTGAAGAGGAGGAAGAGAGAACAAGGGGAGGAGAAAATCAAAAACGAGCAGAGAAACTATCGAAAGGTGGGAAGGAAATCCAGGCAGCTGGAGAGAGAGGGGGGATGGACAGACTTCCGTGTGGGGCTTGAGAGAGAGAAAAGAGGTGCGTAAAAAGTACAAAGGGAACAGGGGACTGAGAAAGAGGGACAAAAAAACAGCGGAAGGAATTGTCTTCGCTTCTGTCCGTCACACAGACCTTCCAACTTCCGAGCGCAAAAACCGGCCTATTTCCACTTTCACGGTGCGGGCCGGGCAGGAGAAAGCCCCCCCCCCCCCGATACGGGAGCGCAGGCACACAGAAAACCAGGCCTCCTCCGCCATTTAAAAAAACAATAATAATTCTCAACAGTCGCTCAAGCAGTTTCAAATAATTACGGTTTAAAAAATAAAATAAATAAAATAAAATGCCTGAGGTAGACATCTCCCAGATGTTGCCCTTGGGCTTAACGGAGCAAGGCTATCCAACCCGGCGAAGAGCACCGCCGGCAAAACAAAAACCTGTTTTTCAACCGCCTCTCCCTGTTTATTTTACGCCCGTCTTCGAAGTGTAAAATCGGCGCGGGGTTTACAAAGAACCAGATTCGCTGGCTAACCAGGTCAAACAAGGAAAGGACAAACTAGAAAGGTTCCAGAAAATGTATATTTACACGCGCAACTCGTCGTGCTCGGTAGCGAACGGTACAAACGCGAGTCGCAAAAAACAAACAAAGGGAAAAAGGGAAAACCCTGACCGCCGTATTAAAAAGAAAAAGCCTTCGACCTCAGGAGTGTGGAATTATGGGTAAAGGGAGAAGGAGGGGGGGTGGAGGGGGGAGAACCTGGACAGGAAAAGAAAGGAGCTTCTGAAAGAGAGGTGCGCAGAAACACTGATACAGACAGGAAAAACGGACAACACGTTTCTGGCGGTCTAGGCGAAAGAGTTGGGAGAGTGGGATGCTGGGTAAATCGCCACAAGGGACTATCACAGAGTGGGGTGTGGGGGGTGGGGGGGTGGGGGGGGGATTGGTGGAACAGAGGACCCGTGGGAAGAGAACGAGGTTGTGACGTGGGATTGGGGAGGGTGGGGGGGGGCATACGGCTATGACCCCCCCCCCAAGTGCCATGGCTCCGTGACTGTGTCCACGGGCTTCAAAGCGAACCTCACCTCCTCACCTCTGTGGCCCTCACGAACGGGGAACGACAGCACCGAAGCTCAGAAGACCAGCGGCTGGCGTCGATGGAGAACGAGACGTTTTCGAAACAAGCGGACGCTCTGTCGCCTTGTTCCGCCGCAGCGCAAGGTGATTGGGCAGCCATGGGGTGCGTCACATGACCGAAGTGAGATTTTAATGGCTTTTTACCCACGATGCTATCCGAGTTCTCCTTCATAAGACTCTCCGGACTAGAGCATCTGAAAAATGGATGTCATGCAAGATGGTTGCTTGGAAATTTTTTTTTTTGACCTTTAAAACTTCTTTGCCATGACAGCAAGGCAGCAAACAAGTTCAAACTGCTAGCGAGGAGAGCTAGCAAGCTGGTCCAGCGATAAAATCCATGTAATTGATCTACAGAAATAACACATGGACACTTTTATATCCTGAAACTAAAACTTTATAAACTTTCAGACCGTTTCACGCAGGCAGAAACTAAGACGCAGAAATAAAAAGTTGGATGCAGCCCCGCCTGGCTAACATCACAAAATGGCCGCCCCACTCCAAGGATACTGGCGGAGTTCAGAATCCGTGAGCTCACTGCACACTCAATGGTGACGCTTGTTGGCGTAACGCCCTGCTCAGTACAGTTACTGCGGGGTCCTCTAGGGGACCCCTGACCCCAGCTTAAGGGCCCGTACTTCACTCCGCTTGATAAACATCTCTGGCTCCCCGAAGGCTACAGAGGATGCGTTAGCCTAGCTGCGGTCCCGTGTTTACAATCAAAGAAGGCTCCGCCTCCATCTTCAACCCCGCCCACCCACCCCGAGTAACGTGCCCGACTTCTGCGACCAGCTGGACAGCACGGGGTAACATCGCGCGCAGGTCCGACAGACAGAACGCCAACTCCGCTACGTCCCCTTGCGACCACCAGCCATCAACCACCAAGGAAGAGCAACTCCGGGGTTAGCTCCAGTTCCTGAACGAGCCTTGTCGTCTCCCTTCGATTGTACTACTGCTTCTTCGCCTCCGCCATCGCAGTAGCTAGCTAGCTACAAACGCTCTGCTCACAACTGATCCCACCCCCGCAGTAGCTAGCTAGCTACAAACGCTCTGCTCATACCTGATCCCACCCCCGCAGTAGCTAGCTAGCTACAAACGCTCTACTCAGACCTGATCCCACCCCCGCAGTAGCTAGCTACAAATGCTCTGCTCACAACTGATCCCACCCCCGCAGTAGCTAGCTAGCTAGCTACAAACGCTCTGCTCACACCTGATCCCACCCCCGCAGTAGCTAGCTACAAACGCTCTGCTCACACCTGATCCCACGCCCGCAGTAGCTAGCTACAAACGCTCTGCTCACACCTGATCCCACGCCCGCAGTAGCTAGCTACAAACGCTCTGCTCACACCTAATCCCGACCCACAGGCTCTGTAGCCACACCTTCCCCTCCCCCACACAGAAAAAAGCGCCACGCCCAGAAACGTCCTTAGAAGAAATACAGGCGGAGGAGCGCAAACTCGACACGAACTCAAAGACAAAGAATTTACAGCGCATCACAAGTATGACGAGCATGTTTATTTTATAATATCTTCAAGGTAAAAATCCTGCATAGTATGCCATTGAGGCTCGTCATACTCAACTGTGTAATACACAATAAACCCACATTCACTGCACCGAAGGCTGGTCGAACCCATGTTCTGAGGGTCCTGGTCGTACACAAAACCACAAATATGCTCATTACGCAGCCCGAGTCCACCAGTAAAACACTCAAACTTGTTGTTTGTTTTTTGTTGTTTTTTAAACGCACGGTCCCTTCTACACCATCGCGGGCGCGTTCCGCTCTGCTTCCCGTCAGGACGGGAGACCGCGGCTGGGCTCGGGACCGCCGCCGACCGCACGGTCGGCAACCGCGCCCCCCGGGGACGAGCTCTCGGGTCGCCAGGGAGACACAGGAGGGGACAAACACGGCGCAACACACGCACACGCAAACACACTGAACGATCCCACCCGTCCCCCCCACACCCCACACCCCACACCCGTCCCCCGCCCCCCCTGCAGGCCCGCGAGGGCCACAGTTTCACAAAAGAACGACTCACAGGGGTCGGGGGTCGGGGGTGGGGGTGGGGGGGGGTTGGACAGTGAGCTCCACGCCTGAACACAGACCACACGCGGGTTTCAATGCAACTGAGCGGGTATGGAGAAATCAGCGTCAGTGCTGGGATTAGAGAGCACGTCGCAGCAGAGAGCTAGGGGGCAGCTAGGGGGCAGCTTGGGGGCAGCTTGGGGGCAGCTAGGGGGAAGCTCGGGGGCAGCGGTTACAGGGAGCAGTTCAGTAGGGCTTCAATCAGGGGACCACGCACCACTTTCCAGTTTGACTGTATGTACTTCAGCACAGGCATACTGTGCACTAGTTCAGCCAGCAGCAAAGTATACACTTCTCTGGCTGGAGACACTGGCCGCTTGCTAACGCTTATAATACCGTTATCTGAAATGCCTTCGTAAGTATCTTGTAAAAAAAAATTATAATAATAAAAAAAATAGAAAATAAATCTTTTATCTTTCAGTTAAAATTGATCTAAATGACCAATATAACCAATTATATTGTTAAGTTTTATTACCAAACTGCTACAATTTTTACAACAAAAAAAACAAACATGCAGAGTAAGTAAGAATAATTTTGCAATACATAATAAGGGCAGCAAAACTCCTTTTTGGCTGCTGGCCCGCGACGCGATTGGCTGCTGGCCCGCGACGTGATTGGCTGCTGGCCCGCGACGCGATTGGCTGCTGGCAGAACTGGAAAGGGTTGGGAGAGCGGCAACACAGCAGAGGCGAGTGAGTATAGTAAAGACAGGAAGACAGGTCACATGGGGGGGGGGGGGAGGGGTTGGGGGCGGAGACAGGAGGTGGGGTTGGGGGGGCGGGATTAGTTGTTAGTTAGTTTGGAGTGACAGGCTTGAAATACATACCGCCCAGATGCAAGTCCAGGATTTCACTGTAATTAGACTCTCCCCAATAGTCTACAATAAGGATATATTAGAGAGAGTTATTTGCACACAGCCCTTACTGGTCAGAATCATTTCCAAGTCAAGCATGCCTACGTGTGCACACGCACACGCACACGCACACGCACACGCACATACACGTGCGTACACGTACTCGTAAGCACGCACACAGCAAGGGTTGGCATCCGTTCATTTCAATTCGGAAAACGAACCGAAATTCGATCAATGGAAAAATCCTCAGGACACATTTTTCCCCGTTTGAAAATCGAATTCCAATTCGTTTCCTAAATTTGAAATGAAACGGGCGTGGAAATGAACCCAACCCTGACGCACACACAGACACGCACCAAAATATTACGCAAAACCCCACACACAAAAATTACAGGTTACGAACGCAAACACACACACACACTCAACACAAAGCATATGCAGTAACACACACTGCATGTTCATGGCACCTCCAACAGACAGGATGAGCACATAGATTTGCTGCGCAGGCTGTTTGGGGCTAACGTGCTAACGGGCTAACGCTACTGTAGTGCATTTATTAGCCGCTCTGCATTGCAGGCGAGCTTTATGCATCAGAAAAAACTTGTTGGTCTGCACTCTCTCTTAAGGACTACAGTACCCATCACACTAAACTGGTTCAGTAGTGTACACTGTGTGACGAAGTGTTTAGAGTTATGATTCGGTCGTACATGTTGTGATCAGTTTAGGAGTTATGATTCAGTGTTGTGATTCAGTGTCGTGATCGAGAGTTATGATTCAGTGTTGTGATTCAGTGTCGTGATCGAGAGTTGTGATTCAGTGTCGTGATTCAGTGTCGTGATCGAGAGTTATGATTCAGTGTTGTGATTCAGTGTCGTGATTCAGTGTCGTGATCGAGAGTTATGATTCAGTGTTGTGATTCAGTGTCATGATTGAGAGTTATGATTCAGTGTCGTGATTCATTAGACTGAAAGCCTACAGCAGAGAAATGCCACAGGCTCAGTGTACCCCGAGCAACTCACTTCACTTCATAGTTTCCTTTCTGGAACTGTCCTTAGTTCAAATTAAGTTGACAGTAAAATAGACTGGAGGTTTCCGTGCAAAAAAAAAAAAAAGAAAGAAAAAAAACGGTCTGTGCTGCAAGCTCGTGTGTAACAATGACAGAAAACGTAGCTAAATGTCTAATGAAAGAACATTAGGAAAAAAGATAAAAAATTATATTTAATAATTCCAGCACTCCCTTGAGAAAGACTTGTGCTGGTGGAACATTAATGGCATATTGAACTATACATCATTTCCCACCATTCTTCTACTCTATTATTATCATAATTCTTTTACCATTTTTTCAGCAACTCCCTAGAAATTAAGTGCTGACAGTATGGCTTTTAGACAAAAAAAAATGAGTAACAGAGCAAACTATTCCCTTCAGAAGCATCCGTGTACAGGATTCCGTGGAAGTTCTAAGTGAGAGTTCCTCTCTGGTTCGATCCACCGGAACGAGCCAGGCGTGTGCAGACCTCCTAAACCTCGGTGCGAGCCGCACGTAGGCCGCCCGCTCGCTGTCTGACCCCGTTGGGGGGTGGGGGGGGTGAGGGGTGAAGGGGGGGGAGGGGTGGGTTTTTTGGCGGCACACGCGCAAATCTATGTGAGAGCACGCGTCTCCAGGACAGGGCATGCAGTCAGTCGCGTAGAGGGCGGGGTTTTTTGACAGGACAACGACACGACGAAGACGGAGAGAGAGAGAGACGAGGCTCGGGATGGAGACGACACGGTCATGGTCACGGTCACGGTCACGGCGTCAACCACAGATGGGAAACAGGCAACGGTCGCGCTCGCGCTCGAGCGGCGGTCGAAACGCGGGTACCTGATCTTCTCTTATGCTGTCTGGGGCTAATATAAGTGCCCTTATGCGACCCTTTGAAAAAGAATAGACGAGAGGTTAAGAGGGAGGAGCTCCGGGGACAGGGGGTCACCTGATTCAGGCAGGCTGTCACGGCTGACAAAATGGAGGCCAGTCTGTGAGGTTAAATGCGTCGCCTAGGCAACCCGATCAGCGATTTAACCAATTATGCACTGCTAATGGCAGGGTCAATTAACACGCGTTAATCACTAAAGGCGCCTCTGCTAGCCTATCAAGGTTAATCGAGGGCAAAAAAAAAGCAATGCTTGCGTAAGGAAACATTAAACAGAGAAAAAATAAAGGAAATTACATCGGAAGGCGCACAGTGACTTAACTGTTTCTTAACAACACAAATGAACCACACAAAAAAAAGTTTTAGCCAAGCTCTGATTTTTTTTAAACAATTCCTGCCGACCTCACAACGCATAGTATCAATAAATATCAATAAATAAAATAAGTATCAATAAGTATACGTCTGTGCCTCCTTGCATTTACACTTGATGCGTTGACAAATACAAAAAGAACGGGCTGTCTTAAAAAAATAAAATAAAATAAATAAATAAAACGCCAACTCACACAAAAAAATTTCATATCACAAAGACACAAAGGAAAATTTGAGGAATGCGAAAACTCCCAACAGAAACTTCTAGGTCCCCCACAAGACCGAATAACTCAGCGTGTATTATGAATGAGTGGCGCTGCGTTGCGAATCTCCCCTTCGCCGACGCTATGCGGAGGACAGCGTCTGTGATAGTCCCTTGGTCCGCGGTGGGGTTCGTGGGTTTGGTTGCAGAGGGGGTGGCCAGATTGTGAAGAACGCCCCCTGCGGGCCCCACAGCTGCAAAGCTAAGCCCTGCTGCGCTGCGTTAACTCACATCTGGCAACGGTCACCGGTTACGTGAATTTCGGGGCGAGCGAAAACCCGCGAAATAGCGTTCCTACAAACGCTGCCGATACAACCTCTTAAGCCGGGTACTGTGATCAGCGATACTTCTGGCTTTTTGGGGGTTGCTTCTACTTGATTAAAAGTTCTGGGAAAATCTAACAAAATGTTTACTGAAATACTCGTCTACGCATGACATGCGCATCTAAAAAAATACTGTCTCCGAAGAGAATTATTGTATGATGTTTGAAGACCACCCCTAACTGTAAACCGTACATTAAGAAGACACGTTTAGAGAAACGTACAAGAGTCTATGTTAGGGATCTTCATCAATGGCGTTCTCATTCTGTGATTAGGTGGATTTGGTCCAATATTGCCCTTCCAAATAGCTGCCAAAAGGCCAAAGGTGTTGACATAAAACTGCACGTGGAGATTCAAATTTATGTGCGTGACACACATCTCCAAACTCTTTCTCCCACCATAATGTGAATGGTATTTTTAAACCCTGAAACCCACAGGAGGGTGGAAGCCTTTCCTGCATGTGCTGCGCGTGGGGAGGGTTACTGGCCCCGCCCCCTGGCCCGGCGAGTGACAGCTACCTGCTTCCCCGCGCAGGGCCTTCTCCACGGCCACGCCCCTCTCCTCCAGCTGCCGCTGCTTCTCCTCCACCTGCTCCAGCTGCCTCTGGATGATCTGAGGGGCGGAGTCCGGATCACGCCTACGTTAGCCATATGTACGCATGCATGCATGCGCACACGCACACGCACACTGACACACATACACCCGCACACACACACACTCACACATTACATTACAGGCATTTAGCAGACACTCTTATCCAGAGCGACTTACACAACGTTTCACATCGGGTTTACACTGCATCCATTTATACAGCTGGATATGTACTGGAGCAATGCAGGTTAAGCACCTTGCTCAAGGGTACAACGGCAGTGTCCTAGCGGGGAATCGAACCTGCGACCTTTAGGTTACAAGACCAACTCCTTAGCCATTATACTACACTGCCGCCTATACCACAGACACACACACACACACACACACACACACACACACACACAGACACACTGACACACACAACGCCTTCGCCTCAGCCGGTACCCCACAGCCATTCCCCCCGCATTCACCCCAGCCGTTCCCCTAGCCCTCGCCCCAGCCCCCCCCCGGCGCCCCCCCGGCTCACCTGGGCCCTGTGCAGTCTCTTCAGCTCCTCCTGCTTGGCCTGCCTCCGGGCGGCCTTCTGCACTTTCCGGGTCAGCTTGGCGTTCAGCTCCTCCTCCGTGTAAGCTTTCTGAAACGCCGTTCACAAATAAATGAATAAATAAAAACCCAGTTAGCACCGCGAAGTCTCCTTCACCACCGCCAAGGCTACCGTGAGCGCTGTGGTGCGGCGTCTTAGAGGCTAGGCTAAAGGGCGACCAGTCTCCACTGCCCCGTTTTCTCTGAGGTAGGAAAACAGGAGGAGAAGCCAGAAGGAGGAAGAGGAGAAGAGGAGTGAGGCCTATGCTGTAGTGAACATCGGGAGGGGCCAGAATCACAACACTGGACTTCTAACGCTACACGCTAACCACTGCTTTAAAACACACAGGCCGACGCCCTATGGGATTTTACAGGGAGGAGGAAGATCATACCAACTAAATTAGGATTCATTAGGAATGGATGACTGACTAATTAAAGAACCACTCCTGGGTCCTTTGTCGCAGAGGCTAGAAATGCAACGTGTCACCCAGAACAAGCACTGAAATGAGAGGGTTCTGCTCTGAGGAAAAGCAAAAAATAAAAAAATGGAATAAAAGCACAGGGTATTTTAGCGACTAATGTTGAGTAACTGAGGAAGCGAGTGTAATTTAGACACGGAATGACAACAATGCCTCAACTGATCAGGACGAGGAGTGGGTGACCGGGGCAAAGAGGTGCTTTCTGGGTAATTTAATCTACGTTCTGTCCTACCAAACACGCAGTACACCCTACAGACAGGGAACTAAAGCACGTAAACATGTACCATTACATGTCTAAACAGCGACTGCGTGAGCACGGTATTAATCATAAAAACCGGTAAATGCTGTGTCATCCACCTCTAGGGCTGTGCGGGAACCAGAAGCGAACGTGGACTAGTTTAGATGCTGATTTAAAATGGCCGCCATTGTAAACCGCCTGTAAACGCACAGCAGGGTGGCGCACTCTCTCCATAGCCACACAGCAGCTTCTGTTGTTAGCAGACTGCTAACAGTCGGTACCAATTACACCATTTTACTGTAGCGCAATGACACGTAATAACATCAAATTAACACGCTTTCCAGCCTAGTTATTACTATTATTGTTTATTTTGACTTCATATTAACATAAACATGTTTGAATGCTACGCTACTTGTAAGTGTTTTTACCTAATACGGGCCCCCCCTAACTTATCATAAGCCGGAGAACGTAGAACAGAGAGGACAGCACAGGAAGTGCACAGCGCGAGGAGAAAGGCTGGAGCCAGGGGGTCCCGCGTGGACCAATCGGAGCTCCGCGTGAGGAAGGTCAACGCGGCGGAAGGGCGTGCAAACCGGTTGCCGAGGGAGATAGAGGCAGGGGGCGGAGAGCGGACGGCCGAGTCCCGGGGGGGGGGAGGGGGGGGGGTGGGGGGGGGGCGGCCGCGGTGTTAGCGGCGGGAAACACCGCCAGCGACGGCCGTAACCGTGGGAGACCTCAAATCGGCTTTTCCAACAGTGGAGCGGCCCGGCACCAGATAGTCATGGTTACCGCAGAAACTCTACGGTCGCGTGCGACCCGCGACTCCCCCCACCCTCGCTCCAAAATGGCTGTTTGAACCTATCAGGCTAGTCAGTGTCGTACGACGACGCTAATCGGCTACGCTGGTCTCCATGGAAACTCACTGTAGTCCAAGCGGACTCGAGGTCTCCCCGCGCTAGCTGAGTGTGGAGGCTCGTCCTTCGCGAGTCGCGCGGTCTGTAATTCCTCCGTCGACGCTCTTCGGCGTGACTGGTTAACCTCCCGGTTAAAAAAAGGGGTGCGGTTGGCTGCCGGGGCTTAGCGTGCGGCGGTAAGACAGCGGTTAAAAAGGCGGGCGGTTAGGGCGGAGCGCTGGTGCATGCTGGGAGCCGAGCGGAATTGTGCTACGCTACCTTCACGACGTACGACCTCTTGAACGCCAGCGCGTGTGGGACGTAAACGGACTTGAGGGACAGAAAACAGACAAACAAACAAACAAACAAACAAACAAAAAAGGCAAAAAAAGAAAAAAAAAGAAGGGAAACAAAACAGAAAATAAATGGCGTGATTAAATGAGGTAACGGAAAAGCACAAACAATAAAAACTGTTAAAGCCCAGTCAGACAAACAATCATCGTTAAAAACGCTCACAAACACAATGGACTGGTTATTATGGGATGGCATGATCTAGCTGATTAAGCGACTCGGGCGTGCCGGTCAACAGTTAAAACCTCTCCAGAAACAGATCTTTCCCATCCAAGATGGTGGCTAAGATGCAAAGATGAGAAACACCCAGGTAATGAAACACAGACATTAGAAATGGACACGTACGCATGTGCAGGATGAATCACAGGAACAGTGGAAATGATTAGGCTGCACGCGCTTCCCCTTTAAGGCATAAAACCCTAATATCATGCTTTTAATTTTGGAGAATAAATTGCCCATCCTGTGTACCTGAATCAGCAAAGGAAGTTCCTTTGAAAATCAGGGACTTGAAAATTAATTTCGATTCTAAAAACGGAGCAGAAGGAACCCAGAAAACCACGACTGTACGTTACAGAACGTCTACCAGGGCTACTGACCTACAGGGGACCTCACTGTAAAAGCCACACCTGAACAGTGGATCTAATTCAAACCAAACACGGCACGGTACGTAACACAACCATCACATCTACTCCATAGGCCACCTAGGTTTAAATTGAGCCACAGAGCTGGTTTCTTATGATTCACTGCAGACGGAGTCGAGCAAGCAGCCGCTCTCTGCACAGGAAGGTCCGAGTACGCCAGTCCCTCTCACTGCACGGAGGTTGGCTAGCCAGTCCCGCTCACTGCAGACAGAGTCTGGCTACGCAGTCCTCTCTCACTGCAGACAGAAGATCGGCACGCCAGTCCTCTCTCTGCAGACAGGGAAGGTCCGAGCTACGCCAGTCACGCGGCTACACCGCCGCAGGAGGAAAGACGCGTTTCAGCCAGCGCCTGCGACGCAGCAAATGCAGACGGGCCATGAGGAGCAGGGGGGCATTTACTGCGGAGAGCAGAGCGCAACCTGCGATCGGTGACATCAACACGGTACCCTCACAAGCCAACCTGATGTTTGGCTTGCAGGGAAGCCAAGGACTTAGGTGCGCTTTAGTGGTAGGAAAATGGCGAGCATTGTTGGGCTGAAAGCGTTGTGTTATGAGGTGCTCTGTTAATGGAAATTCCAGTTGTTCCTAAGGAACAGCCTTCAACAGCTCATTACGTGGCTGGGGAAGGAACTGAATACTTCAGGTTTTTCTCACAGAAATGAAATCTTCAAAAAAAAAAAATTTCTTGCATATTTTCCAGTCCACTTCAGTTTTTGAAGTTCATTTCCATTGTTTTATTTGTTACAAAAAAAAAACATTTCGACTCCACCGAGGGTCATTACCGTCAATGTAACTCAAGTTCAAGAGCTTCAACTGAACGACCCAGCAACCACAGAAATAAAGAAACGGAGGAATCGATCTCCCGAACACCGATACACGAGAAGAAGAAAGTCTCTCCGTCCTAATCTTACGTTGTTGCACGCTATTAGCCGCTGGTCAGATATCACGCGGCAGTGTAGTATAATGGGTAAGGAGCTGGCCATGTAACCTAAAGGTCACAGGCTCGACACAGGTAGGACACTGCCGTGGCACCCTTGAGCAAGGTACTTAACCTGCATTGCTTCAGAATACATATCCAGCTGTATAAATGGATGCGATGTAAATTTTGTGTAAAAGGTTGTGGATAAGAGCGTCTGCCAAATGTAATGTAATGTAATGTAATCTCAACGAATCCCGTTCTGCATTTGCCGCTGGCTTGAAACCCGAGAGTCTTTCCTCCGGCCGAAATACCTCGTCCTCCTCCTTTATGGTGTCCTTTTGGATTTCCGACACCAGGTGAGAGACGCCTCGGCGAAGCTACAAAGGCAAAAACCGTTGAGAAATTCACAGGCCGTACAGAACTCCGCGAGCGTTCGGCGACTTTGGCGGTAATGTGCGGCATATTCGCTAATACCCGTAAGCGCTTCCGCGTTAATCCTGAAAATAATCGCTACTGTTCGAAGTATCGCGATTGCAAGGCCGAACAAGCGGGCTTCTGAAAGTCCTTCTGAGAACACTACTGAAGATACACACTTCAAAACACAGTTTTTTTTGCCGAAAATAAAGAAAAGGTCTCCCTCACGCGTGGACGCTGAGGAGGTACAAACCGACGACCTCGTTTTGTGTTCATTAAAGACGAATCGTCGAGCCATTTAGCCGGGGACGTTTCTCCGGAAAGCGGGGTTTGCTTACGTCTGCTTTGGACTTCTGAGAGGACCTCTCCAGCACGTCGTCGCAGGAAAGGTCCGAGTCCTCGGAGAAGCTCAGGTTCCTGCGAAGGTTGAGATCTGCCCCAGAGGAGAGACAACCGGCACTGTGACACCTGACGACGCAGCGTTAGTTACATCCCCCTCCAATCAAACGACGACAACCCTAAGGACACTAAAGCAAGAGACGTAACGGAACAGAGTGCGTTTAAATACAAGAGGGTCGTGGTCATTGGCAGGGTTCAACCCTTCCAATGAGGCAAGCGGCACCTGAAGTTCCGGAAACATCCGAAGGGATTTTGGGGGAGAGTCGGGGGGAACCCGGCTCCGGTTTTACCTGAGGACCTCCCGAGGGGCGAGGCCTTCCTCTTCCCGGAGTCCGTCGTGGTGGTGGAGCTGGAGGGCGTGCTGGGCAGGGACTTGTCCTCGGCCGTCGTCGTCGTCTTCTTCTTCTTGTCCTTCTTGTAGCCGGAGAAGACGACCTTCCAGAGGGACTTGTGCTTGGGCGCGTCCTCGGGGCCGCGGGCCTCGCCCTTGGCCTTCTTCTCCTTCTTGTTCTTGCGCGGGGAGAAGAGGGAGCTGCGCTTCTTCACCTTGCCCCCCCCACCCCCACCCGCACCCGCCGAGCCCTCCGAGGAGGCCGCCGAGACCTCCAGGCTCCTGCTGCCCTGGGGGGTGGCGAACCGCTCCCCCAGCGCCTCCGCCTGCTTCCGCGACTCCAGGGCCTTCACCGCCGAGGTCTCGGGCGAGACCGACTCCGGGACGTTCCACGCCACCCGGGGCGACCCGCCCTTGGCGTGCGCCTCCGACTCCTTCGCCTTGCCCAGCTGCTTGGCCACGGCGTCCTTGAGCGCTCGGCTCTTGATCGACTTCTCCCGCGCCCGCATGCGCTCCTCCGCCACCTCCTTGGCCTCCGGGGAGAAGGCGGAGGCGCCCTTAGCCACCGCGGCGGCAGGCACCTGGGCACCGGGGATCTTGGGCTTGCCGTTCTCCATGGCCAGGGCCAGGTGGAGGGGCGGCCTGTCCTTCGGGGTCCCGCCGGCGGGCGGGGTGAAGAACCTCTCGTGCGCGCTGGTGTCCGGCGTGCGCTCGTCGAAGGTGTCCTCCACGTCGTCGGCGAAGGGGATCTCCTCCACGCACTCGATGAAGGACTTCCGCACCTCCGCCCGACGGGGCTTGCTCGACTCCCGCATGACGACGGCGGTGGTGGTGGTGGTGGTGGTGGTCGTCGTGGTGGTCACGGACGTGGGCGCCGGGGAGGTTACGGGTTCCGGGGCCGTCGACGGGGGCGGGGCCTGAGTGGGCGTGGCGGCTCGGACGGGGCCGGGGGCGGGCTCGTTGTCCCAGGCCACCTGGCTCTTCTTCTGCTTGACGGGGTCCTCCTTGGGCACCGGAGGGGGCGGGCTGGACGGCGGCGTCAGCATGGCCGAGTCGGAGTTGTTGAAGCTCTCGCTGGCCGCCGTCTGGCTGGTGACCGCGCTGCTGCCGTTGAGGCCCAGCCCGGAGCTGCTGCTCAGGTCCCTCCTCTCCGAGCCGCTGCTCTTGGGCTCCTTCTCCACGGGCGAGATCACCTGCCCCTCCACCGTGATGTTCAGCCGCCGGATGACCGTGCGGCCCGCGAAGGGGGACCGGAGCTCGTCGGACAGGTCCTCCGGGGTGTAGGACCTGGGCGAGGAGGACGAGTCCGGGGTGGGGACGGTCAGGCTCCTCTCGGGGGCCGCCGCCCTGCTCCTCTCCAGCGGGGTGAGGCCCAGGCTCTTCCGGATCTCGGCGCTCTTCATCCAGAACTCCTCGATGATGTCCGCCCGCTTGGTGGGCGTCTCCGCCGGCGAGTCGGGCTGCCGCGGCGGCAGCGGCTCCGCCGGGCCCTTCTCCGGGGCGGGGTCGGCCAGCGGCGTGGAGGCGGCGGCGGGCGCGGGCTGCGTCCGCACCGGGGAGCCGGGGGAGGCGGGCGCGGACGGCTCCTTGCAGGGCAAGGGCTGGGAGCAGATGGGGGACAGCGGGTTGCCGGTCGGGGAGCAGGCGAAAGGCCGGCTCTGGACCGGCGACTCCGGCTGCGCCGTCCCGTGGAGCGGGGCGGGCTGCAGGCGGATCGGGGACCGCGGGGGGGCGGAGCTGAGGGGACTCCCGGCGGCCTCGGGGGTCGGGGGGGTCCTCTCGGGTTTGACCTTGTCCTCCTCCGGCGTCCCGGGCGAGGGACCCGTGTCAGCGGGTATCGCCAGGGGAGGAGTAGGAGGAGGAGGAAGAGGAGACAGGAGAGGTTTACCGGTGTCCTGGAAACACAAACAGAAGCACGTTTTCACCGCGGTCCCGTCCGGTGACTCCATTCTCCTCCACTGTCATACACGTAAAGAGGCCCATACAGGAAGTACAACCCACCTCTGTCACAGGCTCTCTGAACTCCGGGCCTGGTGAGGTCACTTCCTCTCCCTCGGACTGCTTTTCGATAATGGATGATTGTGCTGAGAGGGGAGAAAAATAAGCAGGAAGTCCAGTCAGTATTTCCTTATCCAGGTAGTATGTGCCTGATCCTAGTTGCAATTGTGACATGTATGGATAAATCAAACTTTAATCTTTTGAAACTCAATATACTACTACTACTAATAATAATAACAACAACACATTTTATTAGTCAGGCATCTTTGCAAGATCACCATACATGATAATATTGACAACATGGCACTGATACAGCCAACATATTCATCATGTTTACCTCAAATGACCAATTGCCTTTGTTAGCGATGTCACCGACTGCAAGGTGGAACAAGCAAAACTGCAGCCAATTTCACTCCTGGTTATATAATATGCTATTTATTTATAATCATAATTTATCTAACAGTCAGTTATGTCAGTCATAGGTCAAATTCAGGTGTGGGGAGGGAGGGCAGGCCATTTCAAAGGAAGCGGTGCAGCGGTGTGGTTTGTTGCCGTATTACCCATCATGCTTTCACATCTTAACTGTCAGCCAAAGCACGCAGGCTCAGTCTGGTTTTGGCTGGAGCTCGAATACCCCGGGTTCCCCCAGAGCAGGGCCGCGCTTACCCAGGCTGGACACCCGCTCCAGGCTCTCCGACAGCCCCCCGTCCTCCGGCAGCAGCTCGCCTCGCTCAGAGCTCAGCAGCCGAGCTTCGGCCTCCGCGTCCGATGGAATGTCGTCTGTGAAAGACAGATATTACAGCTGACTGTCTCTGTGAAAGACAAATATTACAGCTGACTGTCTCTGTGAAAGACAAATATTACAGCAGACCGTCTCCGTGAAAGACAAATATCACAGCTGACCGTCTCTGTGAAAGACAAATATCACAGCTGACCGTCTCTGTGAAAGACAAATATTACAGCTGACCGTCTCTGTGAAAGGCAAATATTACAGCAGACTGTCTCTGTGAAAGACAAATATTACAGCAGACTGTCTCTGTGAAAGACAAATATTGCAGCAGACTGTCTCTGTGAAAGACAAATATTACAGCAGAGTGTCTCTGTGAAAGACAAATCTTACAGCTGACCATCTCTGTGAAAGACAAATCTTACAGCTGACCGTCTCTGTGAAAGACAAATATTATAGCAGTGTCTCTGTGAAAGCATTGCAGCTGACTGTCTCTGTGAAAGAGAGAATTACAGCCAACTGTCTGTGAAAGATATAAATATTATCATTGCTTAGAGTCTGAAAAACTAACATAAACCCACCAACTTCCCATGAGAGAAAAAATGGAATCACAGGTCACTTCCTCAGTGAGTGTAATACGCTATATATATATATATATATATATATATATATATATATATATATATATATATATATATATAATAATATATATGATATAGAATAATTCAAACTTCATTAAGGGGTCCTTATTTTCTTGGTATTAGGACCTTTCAAGTAGGGGCACCAAATTTCACAGGGAATGGCCCTATATATTCAGACTTACATTTATATATTCAGAGTCATATTTATATATTTCCTGTTTGGCCCCACATATATGTATAACTGCCGCATTGAAGCGACTCACCTTCATCCAGCTCAGTGCCAGGCTCCATATCCGGGCTTCCTGCTTCTGCTTCCGGGTCGTCATCCTCACAGGGCTCTGCGGCAAGAGGGAGGAAAAGGGGGCGGAGTCACACCAGCCCACTGCCAGCCTGACCTACATCACCCAGCCAATCAGCACAAAGAGGCCTAAGAACCCCGTATGTCGCCTGCTGCCTAGCAACCTCATATCTCCTCACTGATGTGTAGCAGAAATTAACAAATGATGGTGGACAACAGATAATTATGTTCGACAAAATATGAACTTGGTGCTAAACCTGAGGATGGGTGTAAAATAAGGATGAGAGGGGAAAACTTTATTGGAAGGCACAAAACATGACAATAAAAACGTGAAATAAGAAAATAAAAAGCTAAAAAAGTCTAAAAATTTACCACACAGTAATTCAACAAGTGAAAGGTAACTCAGCTACTTCTATCTGGCTATGCTTCCAGCTGGGCATATGTACTTCTGTGCGCAGCACACACAAATATTTCACACACACCCAAGAGGCAAGGAGACACACACACAGACGGTGGGAGAACACGGTTTTCTGACGTTAGTTTGTTAGACACGTGCGCGCATCCATTTCGGCAAAAGCGAACGGACGAGGTTTGGATTCAGGTGCCCGGGAGCAGCCGGCAGTTTGAAGGCAAGCCATAGCCCCCCCCCCCCGTCCTTCTCTGGAACAGCGTGCGAATCCAAGGTGAGAGATTCAGTCGTTTCTGCCCACTTATCGGTTAGAAGAAGAAGAAAAACTACAAAAAAACAAAAGAACTACATTCCCAGACCCACCTCTACCGTGCACTGTCAAGCCAGACCCCAGACCGCGCTGTTCGTTCGTCACGACGAAACAAACAGCCGTCCCCTTTTAAGAGCGAGCCAGGAGGCGAGAGAAGGTTCCGGAAAGGTGCGACCTCACCGGTGCAGGTCATGCCCCCCGGCTCTGTCTTCATCAAGCGTCCCCAAGAGCGGGAATGCTGATCCAGGATCAGTTTCGTCTCTCAGCTCGCATGGGGAAAAAAGGTGTAGATGTGCGCGAGCGGAAACCTGATCCCAGATCAGCGGACCCTGCCGGTGGCCAGCGGCAGGAAGCTCACGGGTGTTATCGGGAGTCTGCCTTCGACCCCCACGACCCCCGTCAAGGCACCCCCCCCAGAGCCCACGCACACACCCTTCAGGTCTGAGGTCAAACCCGAAATTAAGACCGAGAACCTTTTTTTCTTTCTTCACTACAAATGGACACTTCCTGTGACGGACCCTGGGCGAACTCTTGAAAGACCAGGAAAGCGGAGGGTCCATTTTCACCTGTAGTTCTTCCATGTAACCGTACGATTTGTAAGTGTGGTTGTGTTTTGGGAGGGTAAGGGCGTGGGCGTTGGGGGGGGGGGAGGGGAGACGCACACACAGTGAACTTCTTGAAGTCCCTCTTTGTGTGTGATCTGGACGCCATGACAGTGCAGCATGCGAGTGGCTTCTAACACATGCTCTATGCTGAGAGAGAGAGGGAGGGAGGGAGGGAGGGAGGAGGAGGAGGGAGAAAGAGAGGGAGGAAGGAGTGAGAGACACAGAGAGAGACAGAGAGAAAGAAAGACAGAGAGAGATAAAGAGTGAGAGAGAGAGAATGTGAGAGACAGAGATAGAGAGTGTGAGAGAGAGAAACAGAGAGAGAGATAGAGAGTGAGAGAGAGATAGAGAGTGAGAGAGAGACAGAGAGAGAGATAGAGAGTGTGAGAGAGAGAGACAGAGAGAGACAGAGAGAGAGATAGAGTGTGTGAGAGTGAGAGAGACAGAGAAGGAGAGAGAGAGAGAGACAGAGAGAGAGAGTGTGAGAGAGAGAGAGAGTATGAGAGAGAGAGAGACAGAGAGAGAGAGTGTGAGAGAGAGATAGAGAGAGTGAGAGAAGGAGAGAGAGAGCGCGCTACCTCCGGACACAGACTCCAGCCAGGCTCTCACAGCCTCGCGGCGGGTGGAGGCACGGCCCGGCGCTACGTTCGTACCCGAACAGAAACAAAAAAAAAAACACCAGAACAGAACAAAAGGAAGGATGGTCTGAGGAACAAACATGGGAACCAAAATTTAAAAGGCAGTGATGTGAAAACAAAGGAACGAAAAATACAAAAAATTCAATTCAAATGGGGAAAAAAAAAGGTAGGATGGACTTGGCAGGAAAAAAAAAACCAGGAGAACCTTCCAGAAGAAGCCACAACAAATATGTTTTTTCTGGGACAGGAACCAGCCTCGCCGGGACACTAAACTTAAACCGTCACAAGTTTAACTTTGTGGTCACTTTTTTCACACACAAGTTTTTTCCAAGGACAGAAAACACACAAACAAAAGAAGGACATTCAACAAAACGGAAAGGACGCGGGTTAGTGAGGACGAGTGTGAACTGCCGATTCCGGCAGGAGACGCAGGACGCAGGACGCCGCCCCCGGCCACGCCCCCCCCCTCCCGGGCGGGTGGGTTTACCTGTGGAGCGGGTTGGCGGGGAGGCGGACGCGCCCTCCTGGTCCCCCCCCCCCTCGGGGCGGGCGTCCCTCTCGCCCGTGTCCGTCCGGGAGGCCACCAGGGGGTCCACGGGCTCCAGGACCTGCTGGATGTGCAGGTTTCTGGCTGGAGGGAGTTACAGGTGGGGGGAGGGGGGAGGGGGGGGGGTTTCCGGTGCGACAGTGACATTGATTGGCGGGTGGCGGGGGTCGTGTTAAATGGGGCAAACAGAGACGGCCGGATCGATCCCACGTGCCCACCAGAAGAGGGACACACGCACACAAAAGAGAAGAGACAGGAGAACAAGAGATGAGACAAAAGCACGGGATAGATGAGAAACAGACCATAAGCGATGGAGGAAAAACTACCTCCACCCATTTCCTGTACGGGGAAAGAGAGGTGCATGCTGTACATCCCCCCCCCCCCAAAAAACAACTTCCTGTCCTCCACTTCACTTGCACAGCCTTCCCAGCATCCTTATCTGGGACCCTTTTGGGCGAAGCAACAATCACACTTTTTTTTTTTTTTTTCAAAAAAGGTCAAAGGTCAAAGGTTTTCATGAAAAGCAAACCACTCAAGTGCGTGCTGGGTAGTTAGCAGATTAGAGCTGAGTTTTACGCAGAACGGTTAGTGGCTTGTTACCAGACGGCCTCACAGTCTACAGCGGTGAAGGAGGGCCCTGGTACCTCGGCAGACGGCAAGAACGCTTTGTATGCCAACGAGAGTGGCGCACAATTATTACTTTTCTTTTATCCTTTAATCTTTCATTTTTCCACGTGTTCAACCAGACAACAGCAAACAAATAAGCTGCCGCTTACAGTGGCTTCGTGACTCAGAGAGAATAAATAGTCGGAGTGTAGCACAGTGGGTAAGGAACTGGGCTTGTAACCGAAAGGTCGCAGGTTCGATTCCCGGGTAAGGACACTGCCGTTGTACCCTTGAGCAAGGTACTTAACCGAAATTGCTTCAGTATATATCCAGCTGTATAAATGGATACAATGTAAAAATGCTATGTAAAAGTTGTGTAAGTCGCTCTGGATAAGAGCGTCTGCTAAATGCCTGTAATGTAATGTAAATAGGCTTTTATGAAAGACTCGCCTTTCACCCGGAAGGGGTTCGCGACCACGGAAACTCTGAGTTTACACCAGACGGGACTTCCTGCTCGGGGACAGCGCCCTCAGCGCGCTGCTAGAAGTTACCGCTGGAAAGTTCAGCTAGCGAGGAAACGTTTTTCAGCGCGGCTCGAAGCGCATCTGAAGTGCGGGAGAGCCTTCGAGAAAACGCAGAAACGAGATAAATGCGTGAGCCCGGTTTATCTGTTTATTTTGAACTTGAGCACTCGGGGGGGGGGGGGGGTAGGGACTAGGCGAAGTACCACGACGGCAATAAACAAAGGCAGTAACGGTCACAGCCACCATTTTGAGCATTACCCCTCCTTTAGTCATCTTATTATTTATACCTGAAGTGGTCGTGAACATCCAAACTGAAGAGGCTACATGAAATGCTTCTGGAGAAGAAAAAAAATGTAAATGACGTTATCTATTGGATGATAAGACAGCCAATCAGCAGCGAGGTTGCACAGCTTCCACGCGATCACGTGATGCGCTTCTGTCAATCGCGTGGCTGTCTCGCTGCCGATTGGCTGTCTCATGGCCACCCAAATCATAGCAGTCTTTTTCCGGAAGCACTTCACGCTGGCCTCTGAAGTGTGGTTGTTTAGCATCAGATATAATTAAAGAGAAAGAGACTCAAAGAAAAGCAATACGCCACACGGTGGCCACGACCGGTACTGCACTCGATTTATTACCGTCTCCATATAACGCCCACCCGTAGGAGGGACTTTAAAATGGCGTCTTGGCATCTCCGTTTAAAACGTGAGAGGAGAGCGGAACAGGAGAGCGGAACAGGAAAGCAGTCAGGTGTAAATCCAGGGAGTAAATTCACAGCCATTAGGGAGAGAACCTAACGCCAGAGGGGTTCCCTTAGCACAGCAGGTAGAGTTTCAAAGTACATTACAGCAACAAATTAAAATCTCACCGTCCAAACGCACCACAAATTCTAAAAACCATTCGCGCCGAAAAAATAACAGGGGAAAAAAAAAAAAACGTAAAAAGCCATGGAAACTTTAAAAAAGCAAACTGCTAATTTGTAGCGGTTTCAAATCGGTTGGTCGTTAAAAAAAAAAAAATGTTTAAAAAAAGAAAAGAAAACTGAAAGGAAAAGGAGTGCTTTAGTCGAGGGGGGGGGGGGGGCTTCCTTCACAACAGGCAGTCACGGGACGGGGCGGGGCGGGAGGATGCATCCGCGCGGACGAGCCGGGGGGGCTACCTTTGAACGTACACACGTCCTCTTCGTCCCGCAGGTTCTCAAGCCAAACCCCCGAGTGGAGCTCCCTCTCCCAGGGGCTGTACTCCCCCTCTGCCAGGCAGGGGGGGGGGGGAGACATTGCCCCAATAATTACCCCCCCAGACCCAGTGGAGAGAGAGGGAGGGGGATGGGGGATGAGCAGAAGAGGGCACATGGAACAGAGGAAAAGCGTGAGGAGGAGAGAGACAGGGAGAAGGAGGGACAACAGTGTTGCTACAGAGAAGGTGGCTACTACGCTACGCTAACAGCTACAGACTTCCTGCGTCGATAGTACTGTTCACATAAGTGGCCCAAAGTGGTACCAGACTCTAAAAAGGTCTATGACTGGCCATCAACTGCAATTGTCAACATATGCTAACGGTATGCTAATAGCAACAAAAGCTGTACGGAAACATTGAAGCTATATATATATACTCAAAATTAAGTAGGGAAATCCAGTTTTCTACCAGCATAGAGCTGTGTTCTGTTCCCAGAAGCACATATACATATGTACTTATCTGTATGCAACTGATACGACTCCTTGTTTTGAAACTGCAAAGCAGGTACCGTATCATGTGATACACAGGCCAACCACGTCTTTAGCCGTAGCTACGCTAGCAAAGCTACGCCACCGAAGTCCCTCTGTGTCCGATGACGGAACATGGCATGGAATTGAAAATGGCGGGGATGCGCGATGAACTCCCACGCGCGCACGCACGCTCGCTGGCACACACACCGACAGGCGGGAATGAGAAAGGGCAGAAAAGGGGCGGAGCGATTCGGGGCTCCAGATGGGGGGTGGCGGGGGTGGGATACTGGGAGCTCCAGTCGAAGGCACGGGGCCTCTCGGGGCGCTCGGAGGGCTTCAAGGGCCGCTAACTGTTTAGGCCACAGCCCATTGGCCTAAGGCATCACTTAGCAACCAGACACTCACCATCTCTCAGACTGTCACTTTGTACACAGACATAGAGAACTACTGTGTGACTATATTTACTGACGTACAGTCGTATTGTAGCAATAACGGAATCTGAATTTACCATCACTAGATTCCTCCTCTTCCTCATCCTTGTCTTCCTCCTCCTCCTCCTCCTCCTCTTCCTCCTCATCTTCTTCCTCCTCCTCCTCCTCCTCCTCCTTCTTCGTCCCGGGCTCCCGCCGCGTCGGTCCGGGCCCCGCCTTCTCCCTCGCCGCCCGTCGTCGCCCCGCCCTCGGCCTTTGGCTCGGCGCGCGGCTCCGCCTCCGGCCAGGCCGCGCCCCCCCCCGGGCCCGAGTCCCCGGGGCGATGGCCGTTCTCCTCCTCCATCTCCGACTCGGAGCTGCTGCAGAGGGGGGGGGGGACGCACGCGGCGTGCGTCAGAGCAGGCTGTTGCCGTGGCGACCGCGCCCGCTCGCCCCAGCCCACAACACACGCACCCTCACGCTAAACTCCCAAACCCGCACCCTCCGTTAGCGAATATAGCGAATCGCTATATTTTTTTTGAAAAAAACGTAATAATTGTAACAGCCGCTATGGGGTTCGCAAGACGATATTTCGTCCCTTTCTTCGTTAGCTTTTTCATTAGCGGCTACGCATCAGAGGCCGCGTGAAACGCTTCCGGGAAAAACACCAACGCTGATGGCTATCGGGCGCCGATCAGACGGCCAATCAGCAGCCAGATCCGTACGGCTTCGGCGAATCACGTGGTCCTTTTGTTTTTGTTTTTTTTTTTCAAGCAAATAAAAGCTGCAAGGCCTTGCTGCTGATTGGCTGTCTAATCACTAATCAGCACTCAGTAGATATCAGTGATTTGTTTTTGCCCTGGAAGCACTTCAGTTGCGCTCTGGCGTTTGTTTGCTTACTGCCACATCAGGAACGATTAACGAAAAAAATAGACGATAAAATTGCCTGTGCGCCCTGTGGCGGCAGCTAAAATTAAAACGTTTCGAAAAACTGCGATTCAAAATACCGCACAGCCGCACCCCCTCCACCCACCCAAACGAGAGGCCGATTTGCCCCCCCCGGGTCCTCACCTTAAATGCCCGCTCTCACCCCGACGCCCACCTTCCACACACTCTTACCTCCGTACTCACCCACGCTCGCTACACCCACCCCAAGACTACTCTCGCTGGCAATATTAAATACCTGTGTGATCTGGAAACCAGACAAAGGGTCACTCTCAGCCCAGCGCGTGTACATTTCTGCAGTGTAGTGTAATGGGTAAAGTGTTCGCCTTGTGACCTAAAGGTCACAGGTTCGATTCCCCGGTAGGACACTGCCGTTGTAACCATGACTTAACCTGCATTGCTCCAGTATATATCAAGCTGTACAAATGGATACAATGTAAAATAAAAAATAAAAAAAAGTTGTGCAAGTCGCTCTGGATAAGAGGGTCTGCTAAATGGCTGTAATGTAATGCAAACCCCCACAGCGCCCCCTGCTGGCGGGACTGACCTGGAGCCCTCGTCGGCGTCGGTGGCCTTGTCCAGCACGCTGCTCAGGTTGTGCTCGGCCAGCGTCTCCTCGGGCACCTCCTCCAGCTCCTCCTCGCGCTGCAGGGAGACGCGGTAGTTCTCCAGCTCGATGCGCTCCGGCGTGCCCCGCAGCCGCTTGGCCAGGCTGGGCTCCTGCACGCCGTTCACCTCCACCACCGCTAGGGGGCGCCAGAACACACACACACACTGAGTTTCAGCCGCGCTCACCTCCACCGCTAGGGGGCGCTAGAACCCACACACACACACACACCCACATCAAGGTTCAGCCGCGCCCCCCGAAAACCTGCTCCGCTCCACCACTAGGGGGCACCAGAACACACACACACTGAGGTTTCACGCCCACCCCTACTCCACCGCTACGCTCAACCTCCACCCTACACACAGAACACACACACACACACTGAGTTTCAGCCACACCCTCTTCCACCACGCTCACCTCCACCGCTAGGGGGCGCCAGAACACACACACACACACACACACACACCAAGCTTTAGCCAAATCCCTCTACACCCTGCTCCCCATCCACCACTAGGGGGCGCCATAGAAGATGTACACTGAGGAACAGACACATCTCATGGGGGCAAGGGAGGGGAAACAGATGGGGCCCGGGAGGGGTGGGGGGGAGAGAGGGGAGGGGGGAGGGGGACGTTGCTTTGACACAGAACAGCTGGGCTGTCGGGCAGAAACTTCCAGAAGCTGAACCGGGACCTTCCCCCCCCCATCAACCTGAGACAAACCTGCGACTTATCAATCACCTGAGAGACCTTCTCTTATCTCCCCAGAGTCCTCTCATTTTATGACCTCGTTTTATACTTTATTTCTCTCTGTGTGTCCCAGAAATGCTGTGTAATGATATTTCACAGTTGAGCCAAGCCTGCAGAGTCAAGACGACACAGCAGCACTTAATTTACAACAGAGAGAAAAATATCTAAAGGCGACCCACGTGAATTTCACAAACGATGCGTAAAAGAACAGAAGACCACACAAACACGTTCTTGTAGACTTTTTTTCAGTGTTTAATAGATGCCACCAGTGTCTCACAAAAAAAAGAAGAGTAAAAACAGTTGAAAAAAATCTGTGTTGAAAATATAAACGTGACTTAAAAAAACCGTGTACATACAGGATATGACAACACACTTCAACGCCTTGCCTTTATCCCATCCTAGGAAGCGACTCCTTCAACAAAAAAAAAACAACCAATAGCGGAAAAGCAGAGCCAAATCCAATTCAAAGTTTAGAACTTCCTGGTCGAGGTCGTGCGGACCAGGAACAGGGCCTCAGGAGAGGACACGGATTGGAGGTCTTTCAACTCTGTGGGGGGGTTAAAAAATAACGAAAAGCGACCACTATTGCCGCTAAACGTGAAACGTTAAGAAAGCGTGGGGGGTGGGGGCGGCGGCGCAGAAGCGTGAACCGTGAAATAAACGCAGACTCTCTCGTGAAGACCGCGAACGGCTCTCGTTTCCGTGGCGACCGCGGTCGGACGCGTGGCGAAGTGGCATGCAGTGGGCGTGCGTGGTGAGCGCGGTGAGGACGGAGCGGAGCGTGCGGTTCCGCACTTAACCCCTCGCATGCCAAACCCGCCAAACAGAACAGAGCCATAGAATGCCCCCCCCCTATTTTAAATATGAAACGGGCAAATTATTATTATTCTTTTTTTAAACACCACTGCTGGCAAATCCCTCTGCTGCAAAGCTTCAAGACCTTAGAAGCCAAGAACGGCGTGGCTAATTATCTATGCTAACACTAATGTATACGCCACGTAATGCTAAACGGCACAAGCCAGAAACTACTGCCGACCAATCAAATGAGAAACAACCGAGCTTTGTAAATATGTTTTGTAAACCTGGACAGGGTACATGTTCTGTACTGGGGACAACACATATTGCTTGTGCATTACCAGCCTAGCCCCACTTCATTCAAAACGCCCAAGAAATTTTTAAATCCCTTTTTAAAACACACTATCTTGAACATTCTTTAAATTAATTACTTCAGTTTCTTTATATATTACTTCATGCTGTGCGTTTTCAGGACTGTGTATTGTACTTAACATTTATTGCCACTTTAACCTTCACGTCAACGTCCATTCAAACCGTCTTCGTTTTTCTAGAAAGTGCTTTGAGCGCACCGCGTTTGAGAAGTGCCTCAAAAATAAAGTCGCTCGTACTCTGAATCAGCTGCTGTGCTCGAGCAACGAGGTCAAACCGACATCACAGACAAATCCTCTGTTCTACGGGGTTCTAGAAAAGACCACGTCTATTCCCGTAACCTTACCACAAGCTCCGATAGCAGCTCTATTAAGGTGAAGAGAGTTAGTAGAGTGCAAGCGCCGCGTCTCAACAACGGATGCACTGATAGGTGGGTGGGTGAGGTAAAGGCCACAGCGGACCAGTCACAAGCTCCGATGCAAGCGTCAGTTGTTAAAGGTGAACTTCGCATGCAGCCAATCGCACGGTCCGATACAGGAAACCCATTGTTTAAGTGAGCTGCTCTCGCCGCGGGTAAAGCTCGCGTGCGGCCAATCGCGAGCTCCGATACTGGCACCGGCTCTTAAAAGAGCGAGCGGCTGATAGGACAGGGAAAGGTAAAGCTCACAGAGGATAGCAACAGGTTGCTACAGATATCACACACAACATTGAACCTTCCGAAGCACAGCCAGGCAGAAGGAAACCGCGTATGGTTTACTCTTAAAGGGCACTTAAAAAAAACTTTAAAAACCCAGAGGAACTGAACAGAACCAGGGATGTGGGGAAAGGGTCTTTATGGCTATGACACTCCCCGAGTCTCAGAGTGCGGCTCCTTTAGCTTGGCTGGGCTTTAGCCAGGTTGTTCTCTATCACAGCACAGGAAATGGGACAGGGGGAAAGGGAGGGGGGGTGGGTGGGGTGGCGGGTGCACCATTCTAACGACCTCAATCTGCCGCGATAGCACTCTCAGCCAAATCACTCCTCTGCAATTTCAGGGGCGGAGACACCCCCCCCCCCCCCCCCGGCCCGATAACACCTCCCCTGCAGGCAGTCAGAGTCGAGAGAGTGCTGCACCCTCCACAAATAAAATGCACAACAGCACAAGATTACAGAGATTTACTGCAAGCAAGTCAATGAGACGATGCTCAGGGTTTGAGCAACGCACACGCACACACGCACACGCGCACACACGCACACACACTCTCACACACGCACACACACATACACACACACTCACGCACACACTCACGCACACACTCACGCACGTACACACACACACACACACACACACACACACGCACACGCACACGCACACGCACACGCATTTGCAGGGCAAGGGGAAACGAGCTAAAGAAACCTAAGTGCATATAAATCTAGACCAAAGCAAACGCACACAGACTTAGGCTCTGGGGGAACTGCCCTGACAGAGGCCTTCGTCGTCGGCCATTTTGTCCCACCAAGCCCCCTCCCACCCCCACCCCCGGGGCTCTAGCCCTCCCTGGCCATCTGCCACAGCAGCCAGTACTGCGCGTACAGGAAGGGCACCCCGAAGCAGACCAGCTGTCCCAGGAACAGGGAGTCTAAGGGGTCGAGCGCCACCCGGTGGAGGGCAGAGGAAGCTACGCGGCGGAGGAGGAGGAGGAGGAGGGGTGGGCCGGCCGTCGCCGGGGCGTCCGGGGGAGGGAGGGGGGTACCTGAGACCCGCAGCTCGCCGGGGGCCGCCGCGGGCGACGCCCGTCCCGGACCGTCCACCGCTTGGGGCGCGGGCAGGGGGGCCTGCTTCTCCTGCGGGAAGGGGGGGGGGGGGGACAAGGGGAGAGAATTTAACGGCGCCGCACGCAGCCTCACGGATTCCCCGCGCCACACCCACTTCCCCTCCCCGCCTCCTGTTCCCTCCGAGATACAACCGCTTCTACAGCTCACTAAAACCTCCATATTTCAAAGTCATCACAAAAATCTAAACAGCACACTGTAACAAACATACAGTACAATCAAAAACACAACACAGCATACAGTAACAAACACACAGTAGAATCACAAACACAACACAGCACACTGTAACAAACATACAGTAGAATCACAAACACAACACAGCACACTGTAACAAACATACAAAAGAATCACAAACACAACACAGCAACAAATATACAGTAGAATCACAAACACAACACAGCATACTGTAACAAACATGCAGTAGAATCACAAACACAACACAGCACACTGTAACAAACATACAGTAGAATCGTGAACACAACACAGCAACAAATATACAGTAGAATCACAAACACAACACAGCATACTGTAACAAACATGCAGTAGAATCGTGAACACAACACAGCAACAAATATACAGTAGAATCACAAACACAACACAGCATACTGTAACAAACATGCAGTAGAATCACAAACACAACACAGCACACAGTAACAAACATACAGTAGAATCACAAACACAACACAGCATACTGTAACAAACATACAGTAGAATCGTGAACACAACACAGCAACAAATATACAGTAGAATCACAAATACAACACAGCACACAGTAACAAACATGCAGTAGAATCACAAACACAACACAGCACACAGTAACAAACATACAGTAGAATCACAAACACAACACAGCAACAAATATACAGTAGAATCACAAACACAACACAGCATACTGTAACAAACAAGCAGTAGAATCACAAACACAACACAGCACACAGTAACAAACATACAGTAGAATCACAAACACAACACAGCACACAGTAACAAACATACAGTAGAATCACAAACACAACACAGCATACTGTAACAAACATACAGTAGAATGATGACGTCACATCCTTCTTCGATCGAGACGGCGAGGCGGCATCGCTTCCGCTATCACCCCACGGAGTCAGAGCGAGCGGAAGCAGCGCGGCAACGACCGGAGGAGCGAACTGGACGAATGGCCCGTACCCGAAACCGGCGTGACCCGCGGGCCGACGAGGAGAGGGCGAGGGTGCGGCGGCGGCGGTTACCTTGGCGTTGAGCGGGGCGGCATTGGGGGCGGGCCTCTTCCTCTGGGCCTGTCCCGACAGCCTGTAGCAGTAGTGGGGCTTGCAGTAGAACTTCCCTGCGGGACGGCAGCGAGAGAGAGAGTGAGAGAGGGAGAGAGTGAGAAAGGGAGAGAGCAGTCTGAAGCGCCGACCAGCTCCCAGGGACCCAGCCCGTCTGCGCTACGGAAGCCCGAGTGTGACACAAAGCTTGGAACACGCTGCATTTATCTCCCCCCCCCCCCCCCCCGAAGCAGGAGAGGAGGGAGGGCGAGCGAACGCGGTTCAAACTCCCTCCTTCGAAACCATCAACGAAGCCGCTCCCGATTGGTCGGTTATTACTCCGCGGGGGCGGGGTCTCGCGGTGTATAAATATAGAAAATATTTAAACCTACTATTATCAGACGTTAAGCGTTCCCCCCCTTGCCCCCGTCTCCTGCACTCCCTCCCCCCCAATCCCTCTTCGGGAAACGTGGGTAATGTCCTTTATTGTTTGGGGGGGGGGCGTTGGGGGGGGCCTGGGGGTCCGAGAGAAGCAGCCGTTATGCAGGGGCCGACAATGCGCCGCTTGTCCCCCGACACAAAGAGGACCTCATGACACGCTCGGGGGTGGGGGGGGGGCTTGATGGGGGTGGGACTGTGAAGTCTTCTGATTGGGGGGGGGGGGGGTGGCGGCGTTAACTCTCACTGTGCGGGTCGACTCCGCCCGCGGGTCCTTCTTGGGACACGCGCGGCGGCTAAAGATATTCGCGGCTGGCGGCTAAAGCGTATGGCTTCCATACATCGACGCTGACATCGTTAAACGTCTAGCCGGAGGCTAGCGGACATGGACTGCATTTATATAGCGCTTTTATCCAAAGCGCTTTACAATTGATGCCTCTCATTCGCCAGAGCAGTTAGGGGTTAGGTGTCTTGCTCAAGGACACTTCGACATACCCAGGGCGGGGTTTGAACCGGCAACCCTCCGACTGCCAGACAATCGGTCTTACCTCCTGAGCTATGTCGCCCTCATCACGTGATTCTGGAAAACCCTTGTTAACGCACAACAGCGGAGCGAAAATAAAAGCAGGGGGGCGAGGAGGGCGTGCTAAGCTCGCTGCCAGACTGTGTGAAGCACAGACACGGGTCATCAAGCGGCGTGTCACTGCAGCGCAAAGGCTGATGGGAAATGGGTTTAAAACAGACCGCCAAAGAGTAGCAGAATACGTTTCTCCAACATATCTACGTTACTGTTACAAGAACACTACGTATATAAATTCACTATACACTATAAAAATACTTCACCTGGAGTGGTTAACAAATAATTTCACAAATTTAATGTTTAATGTTTAATGTTCTAAATGCATGTGCCTGCAGTGACAGTATGAAGCACAGATGACACCAAAAGAAAAGCATCAAAGGCCATGTTACAAAAGGGTTGAGGGGACCTTACACAAGAATATACATGAATATACACACACACACACCCCCACCCCCCCCCCTCCCCACACACACACACACACACTCCCCAACACTCTCTCACACACACCCCCACACTCACACTCACACACACACACACACGCGCACACACACACACACACACACTCACCGTCGCACACGTCGAAGGCGTAGGAGGAGAGCCGGAGGGTGGTGCCGCAGTAGTCGCACACACACACACACACACACACTCACCGTCGCACACGTCGAAGGCGTAGGAGGACAGGCGCAGGGTGGTGCCGCAGTAGTCACACACACACACACACACACACACACACACACACACACACACACACTCACCGTCGCACACGTCGAAGGCGTAGGAGGACAGGCGCAGCGTGGTGCCGCAGTAGTCACACACACACACACACACACACACACGTACACAGGCGGGGGTGCTCACCGTCGCACACGTCGAAGGCGTAGGAGGAGAGCCGGAGGGTGGTGCCGCAGTAGTCACACACACACACACTCACCGTCGCACACGTCGAAGGCGTAGGAGGAGAGCCGGAGGGTGGTGCCGCAGTAGTCACACACACACACACACTCACCGTCGCACACGTCGAAGGCGTAGGAGGACAGGCGCAGCGTGGTGCCGCAGTAGTCACACACACACACACACACACACACACACACACACTCACCGTCGAAGGCGTAGGAGGACAGGCGCAGCGTGGTGCCGCAGTAGTCGCACACACACACACACACACCCCCACACACTCACACCCACACTCACACACACACACACACACACACACACCCCCACACACACACACTCACCGTCGCACACGTCGAAGGCGTAGGAGGACAGGCGCAGCGTGGTGCCGCAGTAGTCGCACTCTCACACACACACACACACTCACCGTCGCACACGTCGAAGGCGTAGGAGGAGAGCCGGAGGGTGGTGCCGCAGTAGTCGCACTTGAAGCAGCTGCGGTGGAAGAACCTCCCCTCGGCACTCAGGCGCTCCATCACGTAGACGCGCTTGCGGCAGAAGAAGCAGACGTCGCTCCCGCCGATGTTCTGCGGGAACTCCTTCCTCAGCGAGCTCTGCAGGGGGGGACGGACAGACGGACAGACGGACAGACGCTCAGTCCCGCCCTACGCCTTCCCTGGGGGGCCGCGTCGAACCCCGCGGCCCGCTCGGGGGAAACGGTAGCAATGCCCCAGCGTGGGAACTGAACCTGCAACCTCTTGAGTCTTAAGCCCAAGTTTGCTAACTGCTACCGCTACTCTGCCGCCCCACTGCTTCCAAGTAGGATGGGTGGAGGGGGGTGGGGTGAGGACGCACTTTAAAAAACAACAAGGAAAAGCGAATTTTTTTGAAAAGCCAACGCAATTAGAGAGGAGCGTCAAAGTTGTTAAAGTTTTGGGTTCGGACCCCAAGACGAACCGCAGTCACTGACTGACATTTTTTTTTATAACAACGTCGTTGCAGGGACCCAAAGCATCCTGTTTGCAGGCAACCAGACCTATTGTGCAAATCTGCAAGTCAACTGAACTACACACACACACACACACACACACACACACACGCAAAACACTACGGCCATTTCAAAAACATGCTTTGACAATAACTCCACAGACGGATTCCAGTCACCCTGCCTCACCTAAAAAAATTTAAAAAATTTTTTAAAAAAGTGAACGGCACCGCAAAAAGTAAAGTTAAGTGGCAGAACCACCGGTGTAAGTGCTCGCCGACACACACACGGTTAGAACCCGTCCTCGACCCAGGGGGACGGGGTTCGAAACAGGCCGGGCTTCTGTTAGTCGGTGGACATGGGGTCAGTGCCCACTCCGCCGGGTCCGCATGCCCACACACCGCCCAGGCTCTTACCAACTCCTTCCTGTCAAGAAGGGGCTTCGGTTCCTCCCGAGGCCGGAGCTGATTGGCTATCTGCTCAGCCAGCGAGCTCACGCCCCCCGTGTACATCTTAACGTATCTCTACCAATGGGCGGACCCCGGGGGGGGTGGGGGGGTGGGTGGGGGCAAGAAAAAGAGGCACAGACGAGACAGAGAGAAGAGAGAGAGAGAGGGAGTTAGAGGAAAAGCTAAAGCCCAAGAACTTGGGAAAAAAAGAACCACACGCGAGGAAGGCGAACTTCATTCAGGCAAAACGTAAGTGAAAACCGAGTAAGCGTCCACACAAACCAAAGAACTCCGGATACCTTGCTCGCGTAGAGGAGGACGGACACAATCTATACGTTTATTTAACTTTGACGGGGGTCATGCGACAGACGTTAGCAGAGCAATAAGAGCCCTGACTGCAGACAGATAGCGTCATCTGATACGGCGGTTAGCAGTCTGTCTTAGCGCCACAAAACAAAACCAGTGACAGCAAACAGAGTCACATGCCCCAATCCCTGCAGGGCTCCACAGCTAAAAATAAAAATTAAAGCAAAGCGCGGCGACAAAGTCGTGAATTATGACTTTGACCAGTTTCACCGCCCCTACCCCCCCCACCCATCCGTCCGCGGAGGGCCCATGCAGTTCTGCGATACAATGACCCCCCCCCCCCCACCCACCACCAACAGAACGGTTGTGAAAAACCCAGACGCGCGCGCGATGTTCCCTAGACGACCCCGCGGCCAACCGAGCGAGGACGGCCGTTATCGCCGGGGGCGACCCGAGGGCACCGTTTGAGCTTGGCGGAGACCGACCGATGAGCGACGTTTCGGTTTGAAACCGAAAATTACCAAAATGCTATTTCAAATTCAAATCCAACGCATCACGACCTGGCCCCAGGAAACTCGTATTTAAATTTAAACTGTGGTATTTTGCATGCTATTTTGGTATTTTTCGGGGTCGACATGGTATCGCAGAACGATAACTTTTCCTCTAACTTCACGTGCAATTCTTTCAGATGGATATTTACCGGGATTCAAACCCGCAACCTCTACCGTTTGCAGTAAAGTTCCCTATTAAATACTATACTACGCTGCAACCAAAAACCATCAAACATTGCTGCACATGAACGCTGTACTGAGGCGTCGATTCAGCCTCAGCGACGGCACCTTCAGAACAACCCAGCTGAGGCACAGCGGTCTCCTACGAGCACAAGCTGTGTTTTTCTGCAGACACGGCTGAGGGTGATTCTAAGCAGATTTTATAACAAAAAACGGCTTCTCCGTTCCGACAGAAACATCCGGGTAAATATTTCCGGGAGACGGACCGCGCCTAGCGGGAATTTCGCGAAACCGCCAGGTCCCCGCGGGCCGCCAATCACCCCAGCCGCGACCCCGCCGCGTTCTCAGGTCAAACAGCACAGCTTCCTGTTCATGCGTGTTAGGGGAGGGCTTTCCAGGCCAGGCGTCAGTAGGAGGCCGGGAAGGGGGTTGCCGTGGCTACCTGGCGGAGGGTGTCGGGGGAGGGGAGGGGCCGGCCGGCCCGGAGGCCGCGGGCCAGGTGCCACTGCTCTATAAAGAAGCGCGAGGGCTTTTTCATTGGCTACCGGGGAGAAGAGAGAGGAGAGAGAGAGGACGGTCAGTCACACACAGGAAGAGTCGCTGGGTCAGAAAAACAAACGGCTTCCTGATTAAAAACCCGAGTGTCACTCCCCAATGACTGGGCTTACCGGCACGTGAACTAAGAGCACCACACAGCACTACCAAAACCACACTGTCGAGTTAAAACTGTATTCTAGCACTTTTAATGATCAAAATAAAACCTTACATGTTCATAGAAGTGCGCTTCTTTAAAGGTAGCTACAATGCTACTTATAACATCAGGGAATATCACTATAAATGGCATGCGTAGCAATAATAGTAATAATAATAATAATAATAAAATAATAATGGTCTGTTCAGAAAGAGCATGCACAGTGCTGCAGGACCTCGTTAATTTGGGGGATTCACCTGTGGTTTCTCAGGCTTGGCTTTAAACTGAGAGGTCAGCCGCGCTGCCCTCTGCTGGACACTGGGGATTGGCGCGGGCCGCGGGAACTCAGGGGGCACGAGCTCGGAACCCTGCGGGGGGACGGGGGGGGGAGGGGCGGAGGCTCAAGGCTTTACCGGGACGTCCAGCAACGCGAGGAACGCCTCGTTCCTTTTTCTCAGGCCAAACCGGCTAGCGGAGGTAAGGTTCAGACACGTCGCATCGCGCGTGCACTGCGACTCAGTTCCGCAAACGCACACCACCACACGCAGGAGTCTGTCGTTAGCGCACGGCGCGCGCGCGAGCGTGCTTCTGACCCTCGACGGCTAGCCGTTACGCTCGCGCTGTCCCTCGTTTTATTTTAGTTCGAAACAGCAGCATACTTTTATAGGGTCCACGTCCCACCGCGTGCAGAAGAAACGGGCGCGGCGTGAAACAGACGGAGGCGTTATCGGCGACCCCCGCGACGTTTACGATCCAGTCGGCGGGCGAGAATGCAAGGACGATGCACAGGTCTGGCTGAATGCATTAACCCAGGTAAGAAAAACTCACTCCACTACTGAGGCATTCAACTACGATAAACAAGCGAGAATATCTCAGATATTCTCACCGCGATTAAAGGTTAGGAGGAGACGCACATGAACACCACTGCACACAGCAATCACGCCCGCTTTCCCACAATCCCCTGGGGCGCGGGGCTAATTCATTTAGAAGCTCTCTCTTTCTCGTGTTAATCAGCAAACGACGCCGACGTGTCACGGCTGCCGCGGTTACCCTGTCCGTCACGGAGGCCCCTCCCCCCGCTGCAGGCTCCTCCTCCTCCTGTGAGTCAGGCCGCTGTGGGGCAGAGGGACGGAGGGGTCAGCGGGAACCGGAGGGCGGCAGTTTGACCCTTGAACTTTGAACCTGAAACCCTGAGCCTTCCCTGAAAACCAGGCTTCAGGACCTCTAACGGAGTAGAAAAATCCCTCCAGGGAGAAAAGGCCGTCGTTCTTCACAAGTGGCAGAATTCAAATGATGTCACAATGGGCGACCAGTTGACTCCGCCCATAGCCAAACTCAATCTTTCAGCAGGGACGTGAGTTCTCCAGGTTAATTGGGAAACGGTGATTTTTTATAAATAACAGGACAGTCGATAGCAAAAGTGTTCAGCAATAGAGCCAGTACTAGTGGCCCCGAAGATAGTTTTGGATCAAAAGAAAAAGAAAAAAAAATCACTATTTCCTGATTATCCCTTTAAGGTGCAAGATTTAAAAATATGTGTTGAGAATGTTATTAACTGAACATTAAAATGCTGATGGAACAGTCAATCCTGGTAACTGAAAGCAAAGAAGTTCCAGAACACCGACTATGCATTGTGGGAAAAAAAAAAACATTCCAAAAAAAAAACTACTCTTCAAAGGGTTAATTAGAAAAAAAAATGTAAAAATCATATTAGTCTACAATTTCTCATCGATTCCCTGCCCTGTCAGAAAAAAAAAGCAGAACTTCCAGGAACAGCTGCACACAACCAAAAACACCTCTGAATTCTAGCACATGACACAACTGTCCTAAATCTGTCCTAGATCTATGGACTACTTTCACAACACAGGGCATTTTTTTTTTTAGGAGGGGAATAGAAACATCCTTTTCCACAGGCAGAGGGCGCTATCACTTCAGCAGGGATTTGTTTCGCAAGCAAATGAATGCAGAGCAAGAGTGTTAAGGCCGTAAGAGGCAGCACTTCAGCCTGGGGGGAGGAGAGCTTGCTACTGAGGCTAGCCTGGTTTGAGGCGTTTCGTTTGAGGCTAAACGAAGCGAGGGAGGAGACGCAGAGGAGAGCAGGGAGGGGAGGAGCGAAGACGTGCTGACAGACCGTCACCTGTGCGTGAAGAGAGAGTGAGGAGGAGGTGGAGGAGGAAGAGGAGAGCAGAATGGTTTTCTTTGGGCAGCACCGTGAGCCTGTACCGCTTCTGGCCTTTAGAGACAGGAGAGGACAGACTGAGCGTCACGCACATACACACCCTGTACTGCACCCCACACACACACACACACACCCTGTACTGCACCTCACACACACACACAAACACACCCTGTACTACACCTCACACACACACACACACACTCTGTACTGCACCCCACACACACACACACCCTGTACTGCACCCCACACACACACACACGCCCTGTACTGCACCCCACACACACACACACGCCCTGTACTGCACCTCACACATACACACCCTGTACTGCACCTCTCACACACACACACACTGTACTGCACCTCACACACACACACACACACACACACACACACACTGTACTGCACCTCACACACACACACCCTGTACTGCACCTCACACACACACACACATACACACCCTGTACTGCACCTCACACACGCACACACACCCTGTACTGCACCTCACACACACACACACACACACTCTGTACTGCACCTTACACACACACACACACACACTGTACTGAACCTCACACACGCACACACACCCTGTACTGCACCTCACACACACACACACACACACTCTGTACTGCACCTTACACACACACACACACACACTGTACTGCACCTCACACACACACACACCACATACACACCCTGTACTGCACCTCACACACACACACCCTGTACTGCACCTCTCACACACACACACCCTGTACTGCACACACATATTGCACCAGCCCTGTATTCATATTAATACACAGCATATGCACGATATCCTCAGACGCGAATGCTCTCTGCACAAAACACGCACTCACACTGCCACTCGACACTGCTGTACTGCCCAAACTCAAGAGAGTCACAGTTTTCATTCATGCTAAAGCGTCAGCAACTGCAGGCTACGGGGAACAAAGGCTCGATGCTAACGCTAACGCTAACGCCAGCACCACGGCAACTGTCGCCGAAGGAGGGCGCCCGTGGGAGTGAGGAACGGGGATGAGGAAGAGTAAAAGGAATATCCATCTACCTGTAATGAACACTTCAAACCTAAGAAAAAAGGTGACTGCACAAAACAAACTGAACAACTGCCAATGGGAACGTGCGTACACCCGTGCCACTTACATGGCCACGGGCCACATGTGACCGGGACAATAAGGCAGCACACCCCGCGCCTCGGCTCTGAACGTCTTCACACGCCGCACCCCCGAGGTGCAGTTCACCAGTGCGTGCAGCAGGGGGTCCTCGAACGCTCGTCCCGGAGGGCCGCGGAGCCTGCTGCTTTTTTTCTGTCGGCTCCCCGGCCGACCCAAAACATTCTCGCAACGTTGCTGCCACCTAGTGGCGGCGTTCGAACATTCACAGGACGTTCCAGCGACGTTGGACGAGACCGTTTCGCGTTGGCTGGGCCCTTTCCCTCAGCAGCCAGTGTAGGCCTCATAAACAAACTTCTTAGCCAATCAATGACTCAAGTGCTAAACAAAACATCATAACTCAGCAGACGCTATGGTTACGTAGGCCTGGAAAACAAGACTTCTGCTATGGGAGGGAAGGAAGCTTCTAGAAGCTGGCGCTAGCGTGCTAGTCTCCGATAGGGTGTCGGGGTGGGGAGGGGCAGGGCTGGGCGGGGCTCCTACCTGCTCCCCCGTGCTGGGCAGCGTGTTGCACTTGAGCCTCTCCTTAAAGCGCACGCTCAGCTGCTCCTGCAGCCGAGAGCGTTTCTGAGGGGGGCGGGGCCGGGGCCGGGCGGGGCGGGGCGGGGCACACAAGCGTTAGCATCGGGGGAGTGAGTGCGATGACACCGCCTCACGCTCTCAGAGCACGACAGCAGTCCAAAAGTAGCGACAGATGTGAGCCTTACCCTCCATTCATCCATTCATTTATAGGTTAGCCATTCAAAAAACCACCCACTGTCTTTGCCATTCATTTGTAAGTAAGAACTACATTTCCCACGTACCCCTATAATATAGTACATATAATAACCGTAAAGCGCAACCACTTCCAGACAAACGGACAGACATACAGATGTGAGGGTTGCACGTGCATTATGGCACCAGAAGGGGGCGACTCTTTACCTGTCTCCATGCAGGGACGGGGGGCAGGCGAGCCGCCTCTTTGGAGGGGGCGGGGGTCAGAGAAGGGCGAAGCAGGGAGCCCAGGTCAGGCATGGACCCCCCCTGCGACCGGCGAAGGAGTGCGTGAAAGAGTGCGCGGGGTGGGGGGGGGGCGGGGAACCCGGACCCCCGCGTGCGGAAGACAGGAGAGAGACGGAGAGAGAGGACACAGGAAACGGTCGGCGGGAGTGGTAGCATGCAAAAGGAAACAAAGAAAGTCATCGTGAAGGTCAATGGACTAATTACAGCACAGAGAAGGTGGAAACAAACCAGCAGCAGAAACTTTATTTAAAAATAACAACGATGAGAAAAACAGAAGGATTTCATGGATAGTAAGGACCAAATCACCAGGAAAGTACACGCAAATATGAGAAGGCCCCCCCCCCCCCTGAAAATAGAGGTGAAGTGAGGGGAGCTGTGACCGCAAACACACACACACACACACACACACTTCCATGTTATAGTACCGCTAGCCTGTTAGCATGCGGCTGCATGATAAACACTACATAATGTGATATAAAAACCTGAACATGGGAAGCGTAGAGCAGAGAAATAAGCAGGCTTAGCCTGTGTAATCCCCCTCTTACATCGCTCACCTCCTCCAGTTAAGTGAATGCTACGGGAGAAACATCCCGCTCCATCCTTGCTGGGTTAAGCAAGTTCTGCTCTTTCTGAAATAATTCCACCCCGCGCCCCCCCTTTTTTCTTCTATCCAGATTCGGAAAGCCCATTTGCAGACGTTAGGCTTGTCCCTCACCCCACCCCCCTCCCCCACCACCCCACTACACATCCCAGCCAATGAGGCTTCTCCTTTTCGCACAGAAAGGCTATCGCGGATCGCAGGCACCGCACTGGCCAGCGGGGGGCGCCACCGAGCCATTAAACGGGGAATAGCTTCTGAAAACCCCGCTTAACGGGCGACGTGATGCCGGGGGACAAGGACCTGATCCGTTTCGGGATTTCGGGCTAACCTCAGGTCAGCCTCCTCGTTCGTTCCCTCGAGCCGACGCGTCCGACGAGGTCACGCCCCGCGGCGGCAGCCCGCGCACACGCGCGTACCCCCGGTGGAAAACGCGACCGCGGTCCACACTGACGAGGCCGCTAAAATAAATAAAAAAGCTAAACCCGGAAAAGCCGGCGGGAACGAAAACATGGCACGGCACGGCACGCGGACCCTCCGGGGAAGCGGAGCTCGGACCTCCCACACGACGCCGGTCAGCCGGCGCCCAGTTGAACCGCGACATCGCCGCGGGGACCGCCTTAAAAAAAAACGCATCGCCGGGGCAGCTCGAAACGACGACGCGAATCGCGCGCTACGGCGGAGTCTCGTAGGGTCACTTCCTTCCCCCTCGTGGCGGAAGCTAAACTGGGCCGGTTACATAAGCAAACTAATTAAGAAAGCTTTTTTGGCAAAGGGCGTCGAGGAGGGAGGGGGGGGGGCGTGTCTGCTTCAGCGAGGATATTCAAACATGGCCACCCGTCATTCTCCGCAGACAGAGCTTCAGTGTTCGCCCTTCTGGCTCTACCCCCCCCCATCCCCCCCCCGACACCCCATCACTGAGTATCGGTATTCCGACATTCCTCCCCCTCTCTCTCCCTGCACCCACCACTAGGCCAGCGACCCCATTCTCCCCGACTCAGCATTTCGGCCATACACCCCCCCCCCCCGGCCCCTTCCCTCCCACACCCCACTCCGTGCACGTAGCGCAAATATTTGCATTACGGATACAAAGGTCAACAATTAGTTTCACGGAGGGCCGCGTTTCACAGGGACAGAAGACTGACTTTGTTCCTGTTGGGGGTTTTAACATTAACAGCGACACTTGACACAGTCACGCTACGCTGCCTATATTATGAATCAGGGCGAGAATAAAAAACGAAACTATCGGCGTCCAACTGTACGGGGGGGATGTGTGAGTCACAGGGTCTAGCTTTCGGAGTATCAAAGGTTTTCCAGGCAAACAAGATAGTGTAGTTCACCGGGAGAGGGAAGCTCCATCTCTGTAAACCAAAAAAAAAAAAACAAGATTCTTGCCCCCCCTCTGCGTACCTGTCTCTTAAGACCTGTGGACTGGGCTGGTGCGTTCTCCTCAAACTTGGCCAGCAGCTGGGTGGCCATGGACTTGACTTTGTTGTGGTTCCCCCCCGCCGCCGCCGCCGCCGCCGAATCCGTCCTCCGCTCCGCCAGGCCGCCGGTCGCCTGGGGCCTGTCGTCACGGCAACCCCGCGGAACCTCCTCCTGGGCGGGGGGGGGGGGGGAGGAGAATAAATGCACGTGCGAAGAAACACAATACAAATTTTAAAAACACGGAGAAGCTTCGGTGCCTCCACCCCTTCGGCCCCGGGACCGATTGAAATGCGAGGGGTTCCGAGGGCTGGCCCCAGGGGAACCGATCGGCTCCTTCCGAAATCTAACGGTGAATTCGCCCCGCCCGACGCCCCTCCGGGGCAGTTACTCACGTCCTCAGACTGGCCCGCCTGGCTGGTCTTCCTTCGCTTCCCGACAACATCGATATCCTTCTCTTTCTTGTCCTGCGAGAGAGAGAGAGAGAGAGAGAGAGAGAGAGGGAGAGAGACATGCAGAACTTTCTCAATCACGATTTTCCCATTTCCTGTCTCGGCTCCACATTACCGGCCGGGTGCAGTAGCCTGTGAGAGGCTGAACAGCGCGGCGGATCGGCGGGCGGGGCCTGACCTTGGGGTTGCGCTTTCGGGAGATGCTCTGGCCCAGCTTGCTGAGGAAGGAGATGGGGGACTTGGTGCTGGCGATCAGAGCCGCCTTCTCCTCCGGACTCAGGTTCAGGTGTTCTATGGGAAGGAGAGAGAGAGCGAGAGAGAGAGAGGGGGAGAGAGAGAGAGGGTGAAGAGATTCGCCCCGCCCGGTCCAACGGGCCGCGTCGACGCGACGTGCGATTCCGCCCACTCACCACCAGGGGGCACCGTGTCTTTGAACATCTCGTAGAACTGGCTGAGGTACATGACCATGGACAGCTTGTCGGGCTCCCCCACGGAGGACATCTCCTTGCCCGTCATGATGGGGGAGATGCCGAACTCCCGCTCGGCCACGTCGAACCCCAGCTGGTTGTTCTTCTCCGCGTCCCGCTCCTCCAGGGAGTCAAAGTCTCTGTGGGAGGGGTTGGGTGGGGTGGGGTAGGCAAAAATGAGGAGTGCTAAAAAAAAAATTTAAAAAGACCAACACTACACCCAACACTGGACCCCCAGCAGTAAGGTCACACAAACTAAGTCTCCTATCAGCATTCACTGACAGTGAGTGAACACAGACCCTCAAAAAACAGTGCACAGACCCTCCTACAGTCCTCCACACAGATCACTCCTCACCCATTTCGCTAACAGAAAGCCATTAGCCTTCCTCCCCGTTAGCTTCTCTCCCCGTTAGCTTCTCTCCCCGTTAGCCTTCCTCCCCGTTAGCCTTTGTTAGCCTTCCTCCCCGTTAGCCTTTGTTAGCCTTCCTCCCCGTTAGCCACTGTTAGCCTTCCTCCCCGTTAGCCTAGCGCTACGTGTAGCTGGTGACGGCGGCGGCGGTCAGAGCTGGACCAGGCTTCCCCGGCGCACCCTCGCCTCGCCACCTCGCGCACGACCGCTCGCGGGGAAACGACACTCGTTAATCACGCCGGCGCCGTTATTAAAAGGCCGGCCGTAAGGTCGCTGCCAACCCATAATAATAACAATCACGATAACGCGCGGCATTAAAATCGCTCGGCCGCCGCTCTGATCCAGAGCGACATTCAGTAGCGCACAGCATCAGTGCTAGCATCAGGAACACAAAAACAGTGGAGTAAGGCTTTATTTGTGATGGGGGGGGCTTTATTGTCCTAAGGTGGGGGTGCCCATGCGGCTCTCCTCTGCAGTGTTGCGGGTGTATCTCTGGTCAGGACCCCCCCCCCCCCACCAGTGTGATGTTTGCTGCAGCAGCTGCAGTTACTGCGCTACCCTGCCCCCGACAGAGGGCTCCTGCCAACGCGCACGGACACTGTAATGACAAACCGCAGCGTTCACGCACACGGTGGACTGCAGGGCGGGTCGCGTCCGGTCAGTGGGGGATCTCTCTCTCTCTCTCTCTCTCCCTCCCTCTATCCCTCTCTCTCTCACTCTCTCCCTCCCCCTCCCTCTCCCCCTTTCTCTCCCTCTCTCTCTCTCTCTCTGTCTCTCCCTCCCTCTCTCCCCTCTCTCTCTCCCTCTCCCTCCTCTCTCTCTCTCCCCTTTCTCTCCCCCCTCTCCCTCTCTCTCCCCCTCCCTCCCCCCTCCCTCTCTCTCCCTCCCTCTCTCTCTCCGTCTCTATCACCCTCCCCCTCCCTCTCTCTCTCCCCGGTTAAGGACAGCTGGGTCACGTGGTCGTTTGGGCCGGGGGGCCTGGGCGCAGCAGCGCTGCACTGCGGTACTGCCCGCGGCGCGAGGGCCGGCGAATTCCAGCTCGCGGGCTCGCGCTACCGACACCGGCGCCTCCCAAACTCCCCGAGCCGCTGGCCCCGTTAACGAGCAAACATTACCCGCATTAACCCCCCCCTCATTAGAGACGGAGTGTAGCACAGTGGGTAAGGAACTGGGCTTGTAACCGAAAGGTCGCAGGTTCGATTCCCGGGTAAGGACACTGCCGTTGTACCCTTGAGCAAGGTACTTAACCTGCATTGCTTCAGTATATATCCAGCTGTATCAATGGATACAATGTAAAATGCTATGTAAAATAGTTGTGTAAGTCGCTCTGGATAAGAGCGTCTGCTAAATGCCTGTAATGTAATGTAATGTAAATTAAAACACACCCTTACGTACGTCTAAATATGGAAATGAAGCGTGTTTACTTGTGTTAAAACAACTGCGCGCACAGGTGCAGTGCTGGATCGACGCTTCAGGATTCCGCACAGCGAAATATTGTTTTCAGGCATATCCGTTGACCCGCCTCGGGCTATCCCACAATCCACCAGGGGAAAACACAGACCCGGTTGACCATTCTTGTTGATTTTCACGACAGACGGAAACGAGGCACTTCAAAATTTTTGTTAGCCAAGACGCTAAAAGGCGAGTCACAGTGTGGGAGGGAGGCCGACGGGGAGGGGGAGGGGGGGGACGGCGGCGCCTCGCGGGGTCGCGGCTCACATGAGGTCGGGCCGGAAGCGGTGGATGACGGCGCACAGGGCCAGCCCGCTCTTCCAGGACATGGTGAGGTCGGCCACCGCCACGTTCCGGTAGCCCTCCGTCTGCCGCTGGCACCAGCTCAGGAGCTTGCTGGAGCGCGCAATGGATTCTGGGAAGAGAAAAAAAACGCCCGGCGACGCAGCTCTTTGAGTGACGCAGCCCGACGAATCCCACGCCCGACATCAACATTGGGAACCAATCACCTTTCCTCCTTAAGTCACATGATCAAACCAGCATTCGGAAAAACGTAGCATTTCCAAGGACCCAACGGTATATATGAATTTAAATGCAAATACAAAGTCAGCAAAGTAAGAAGATTCAACATTCAGAAATCGTTACACTTGTCGCTAACCGTTAGAGTGTTATGATTAGGCCACTGCTCATTTCTGAGGTATTATTGGAACAGATACACATGCGAGCTGGTAGGGGTTACATCCAGAAACAATGCAACGCAAAATAAGTAAAAATCAGTGTTCTCTCCACTCCGCAAGCCATACGGATCTGCTACGTGGCTCATCTATGTAAAAAAAAAAAACTCACAAGTTATACACTCACATAGCAGCAATCAAGCTCATTTTAAAGCCAGCAGTTCCATCACGCATTTTCATTAGTACGTTTACCTCGCGCAAGATCCCGAAAATGGACGCCGTCTACAATGAAAATACACTTTGCGTTTCAGAAAAACAGTACACGACGACACTTCACAACTACGGTGCAAAAACTACAACAGTCCCAAACCCAGGACCCTTTCTAAGGGGTCCAGAACGGGATTTTTCAGATCGTGAGAAGCCAATCTGCACTGAGCATTGTTTTTGGCCAGAGCCAATCTGCACTGAGCATTGTTTTTTGGCCAGAGCCAAAATGGCTGGAGCGGCTCCAGGTGAAGCCCCACCTAAATGAGATCATTTGTCGAAGGGACGCAACCGAGCGCAGGTCTATTGGCCAGAGCGCGGAGCGTATTACTGGAGGACTGCTCCGTAAAAGCGCCCAAACGCCTGAAAAGCAGCCGCGTGCGGTAGCGAGCGCGGGTTCTCTCCGCGGTCGGACGCGGACGGGAGCTCACCGTTTCTCGTTAGGTTGGGCGTCGACGAGTTCACCACGTTCTCCATGTCGATGCGCAGGTCCCTGGACTCCCCCGTGTCGATGAGGTGTCGTACCTACGGGAGAGCTCAGATTATTACGACGGCCATGATTGTGATCGTCCGGGATTATGATTTGGACGGAGTGTAGCACAGTGGGTAAGGAACTGGGCTTGTAACCGAAAGGTCGCAGGTTCGATTCCCGGGTAGGACACCGCCGTTGTACCCTTGAGCAAGGTACTTAACCGAAATTGCTTCAGTATTTATCCAGCTGTATAAATGGATACAATGTAAAACGCTGTGTAAAAGTTGTGCATGTCGCTCTGGATAAGAGCGTCTACTAAATGCCTGTAATGTAATGTAATGATTTTGTGACTTTTATGACAATCATTGTTATTAAAACGTGGCAAACTCATATGAAGCAATCAATGCGGGTTGCTCCCCCAAAGCGAGCCCCGCGATTGGTTCATTTTCAGTCGGCCATCAACAGGAGGTGGGCCTCCATTGACTCTGGGGTTGGAGGCCACACCCTCCCCTGGCAGCTTGGCATTTGTGGGTCGGTGGGTGTTGGGGGTGGGGGTTGGGGAGGGGGGCACACACACCTGGTTGGGCCTGAGGAGGTGAAGGCTGATGTTGGGGTAGCGGGTGGTGGGGTCCACGCTGTACTGGCTGAAGTTCTTGCTCACGTTCTCAGGGGTGGTTTGGGGCAGAAGACGGTAGATGCTCTCCCTTTGGGGGAAAGAGAGAGAGAGAGAGAGAGAGGGGGGGAAAGAGAGAGAGAGAGATAGAGAAAAAAAATGGAGAGAAAGAGAGAGGGAGGGACAGAGAGGTGAGAAATTACGTCCACATTAGCGATAGCCTTAGCGTCAGCTACCTGGAAGAATACTCGGAGTGGCACGGGACCCCCCCCCCCCCGAAATGGCCCTCCGCCCCCTCACCTCTCGGCCAGCACCTCCAGCGGCGTGCCGCCCTGCGCCCAGCTGCGCACCATCCACGCCGAGTCCATGGCTGCCAGGAAACCGCGGGCGATGCCCGTGCCCATTGGCCAGAAGGGCTGAGGGCAGAGACACAGGAAACGCATCACACACGGCACAGGAAACACATCACACACGGCACAGGAAACGCATCACACACGGCACAGGAAACGCATCACACACAGCACAGGAAACACATCACACACAGCACAGGACACGCATCTCACACAGCACAGGAAACGCATCACACACAGCACAGGAAACACATCACACACAGCACAGGAAACACATCACACACAGCACAGGACACGCATCACACACGGCACAGGAAACGCATCACACACGGCACAGGAAACGCATCACACACGGCACAGGAAACACATCACAGACAGCACAGGAAACAATACTATACACAGAAAATGCATATTCTCATTACATTTAGGATAATTCATTTAAAAATGTGCAGAGTTCCGAAACACCTACTTGGTGGCAACTCTCCACAAGTCTAATCTAATCCACACCTCCCACATCTCTCTCTCTCCCTCCTCCTCTCCATCTCTCATCTCTCCCCTCTCACCCTCTCCTCCCTCCCTCTCTCACCTCCAGCAGGCTCTCTCCCTCCCCCCCTCTCACCTCCAGCAGGCTCTCTCCCTCCCCCCCTCTCACCTCCAGCAGACTGTCTCCCTCCCTCCCTCCCTCCCTCTCTCACCTCCAGCAGACTGTCTCCCTCCCTCCCTCCCTCCCTCTCTCACCTCCAGCAGACTGTCTCCCTCCCTCCCTCCCTCCCTCTCTCACCTCCAGCAGGCTGTCTCCCCCTCCTCCCTCTCACCTCCAGCAGGCTGTCCCTCCCCTCCCTCTCTCACCTCCAGCAGGCTGTCTCCCTCCCTCTCACCTCCGCAGCTGTCTCCCCTCCCCCCTCTCTCACCTCCAGCAGGCTGTCTCCCTCCCCTCCCTCTCTCACCTCCAGCAGGCTGTCTCCTCCCCTCCCCTCTCTCACCTCCAGCAGCTGTCTCCTCCTCCCCCTCTCTCACCTCCAGCAGGCTGTCTCCTCCCCCTCCCTCTCTCCTCCAGCAGCTGTCTCCCCCTCCCTCCCTCTCTCACCTCCAGCAGGCTGTCTCCCCTCCTCCTCTCTCACCTCCAGCAGCTGTCTCCCTCCCCCTCCCTCTCTCACCTCCAGCAGGCTGTCTCCCTCCCCCTCCCCCCTCTCTCACCTCCAGCAGGCTGTCTCCCTCCCCTCCCCCCTCTCTCACCTCCAGCAGGCTGTCTCCCTCCCCTCCCTCCCTCTCTCACCTCCAGCAGGCTGTCTCCCTCCCCTCTCCCTCCCACTTCCCTCTCCCCTCTCACCTCGCAGGCTGTCTCCCCCTCCCCCCTCTCCCTCCACCTTCTCCCCCCTCCCTCTCTCACCTCCAGCAGGCTGTCTCCCTCCCCCTCCCCCTCTCTCACCTCCAGCAGGCTGTCTCCCTCTCCCTCCCTCCTCTCACCTCCAGCAGGCTGTCTCCCTCCCCTCCCCCCTCTCTCACCTCCAGCAGGCTGTCTCCCTCCTCCCTCCCCTCCCCTCCGCAGCTGTCTCCCTCCCTCCTCTCTCACCTCCAGCAGGCTGTCTCCCTCCCCTCCCTCCTCTCTCACCTCCAGCAGGCTGTCTCCCCTCCCTCCCTCCCTCTCTCACCTCCAGCAGGCTGTCTCCCCCTCCCTCCCTCCCTCTCACCTCCAGCAGGCTGTCTCCCCCTCCCTCCCTCCCTCTCTCACCTCCAGCAGGCTGTCTCCCCCTCCCTCCCTCCCTCTCTCACCTCCAGCAGGCTGTCTCCCCTCCCCCTCTCCCTCCAGCAGGCGTCTCCCCTCCTCCCTCCCTCTCTCACCTCCAGCAGGCTGTCTCCCCCTCCCTCCCTCCCTCTCTCACCTCCAGCAGGCTGTCTCTCTCTCCCTCCCTCTCTCACCTCCAGCAGGCTGTCTCTCTCTCCCTCCCTCTCTCACCTCCAGCAGGCTGTCTCTCTCTCCCTCCCTCCCTCTCTCACCTCCAGCAGGCTGTCTCTCCCCCTCCCTCCCTCCCTCCCTCTCACCTCCAGCAGGCTGCTCTCCCCCTCCCTCCCTCCCTCTCTCACCTCCAGCAGGCTTCTCCCCCCTCCCTCCCTCTCTCACCTCCAGCAGGCTGTCCCCTCCCCCTCTCACCTCAGCGCTCCCTCCCTCCCTCCTCCCTCCAGCAGCTGTCTCCCCCTCCCTCCCTCTCTCACCTCCAGCAGGCTGCTCCCCCTCCCTCCCTCCCTCTCTCACCTCCAGCAGCTGTCTCCCCCTCCCTCCCCTCTCACCTCCAGCAGGCTGCTCCCCCTCCCTCCTCCCTCCCTCTCTCACCTCCAGCAGCTGTCTCCCCTCCCTCCCCCTCTCACCTCCAGCAGGCTGTCTCCCTCCCCCCCCTCTCTCACCTCCAGAAGGCTGTCTCCCACCAGCCCCACCAGCAGCTGGTGCCCGTGGCGCCGGCGCACCAGGGCGGCGTTCTCCGAGGCGTACATGCAGGTGAAGTCGAACATGGCCACGTCCGGCTGGCCGTAGTGGTTGATGGCGAAGTCCAGCGAGGGCAGCTGGTGGTTGGTGGAGAAGTCGGCCGCCTCGCGGGCGTAGGAGAGCAGGGCCGCCTGGTCGACGTTCCCCCGGGAGAGCAGCAGCTCTGTGTCCGCGTAGTCCTGCAGGAAGGGGGGGAGGGGTGAGCAGTGTCCCTATAGTAACACAGGGGTGAGCAGTGTCCCTATAGTAACACAGGGGTGAGCAGTGTCCCTATAGTAACACAGGGGTGAGCAGTGTCCCTATAGTAACACAGGGGTGAGCAGTGTCCCTATAGTAACACAGGGGTGAGCAGCATACTTCCACTCGAAAAATCACTTATTTTTCCGAAGTAAAATATTTTTTTCCTACCACACAAGCAAAGATGATAATTTTTTATACATTATTTATTTATTTTAGCCAATGCCTGTGCTATCCTCGTGTACATGTTGATGTATGCACGTGACCAAGAACACAACTGAGCGTGTCTGATGAGCGAGAAAAATGGTAGTTCCTAGTTCTGATAGGCGCCCCATGGGTTCCTATTGGAGTCGCTGTCTCTACATATTATATACTCTAAGGTCCCTATAGTAACACAATGGTGAGCAGTGTCCCTATAGTAACACAGTGGTGAGCAGTGTCCTTATAGTAACACAGTGGTGAGCAGTGTTCCTATAGTAACACAGGTGAACCGTGTCCCTATAGTAGCAGAGGTGAGCAGTGTCCCTATAGTAACATAGTGGTGAGCAGTGTCCATATAGTAACACAGGGGTGAGCAGTGTCCCCTTAGCCCTGCGGATGGGGGGGCGGGGGGCTGAAATGCACTGGATTCTTCCTGATTAATATTAATGAAGGTAGAACTCACTTCAAAGAGATCCCACCGCACACCCAGCCAGGAGACAAGTGACTACAAAGACCACAGGCCTCGCTGTGCAGCGAGTAGCGTAGGGGGACGTTAAGCCTCGTTACGCGTGCTTGAGTGGGCCGATTGTTCCTGTACAGTGCACGTCAGGACAATCCCACTAGACAGGGGGGAATGTGTCGCCCAGACGCACCCCCTGCCCCCTCCCCCTCCCCTCGACACCCTAAGCCCCGCCCCCTCCCCCCCGGTGCTTTGAACACTCACGTGGAGAATGACCCCCTTCTCCAGCAGGCTCTGCTTCTTCGCCGTCATCACGAAGTAGTGCGTGTCGTCCTTGTAGTAGACGATGTTCTCCAGGTCAATTCCTGGGAAATCGATAAACAAGGCGATTTATTATTTTCTTTTTTTGCCTGGCCGGGCTGGTGTCCCGGCACAAAGCTCTCAGCGAGGTTCCTAATCGGGCATTTGCCGGGACGACCTCAAGGCCGCCATCGGGATTCGGTCGCTTCGCTTGCGTCCCGCTCCCACCCGAGCCGATTCCAACCAATCGCAAAATAAACGAGCAAACTCAAGGTGCTCTCTTGCGCTCTCTTACCATCTCCATGCATAATTTGAGCCATTTCTCCAATGTCTTTTGTAAACCTAGAAAGTTGTCCACGTTTCAGTGGGGATTACACTCTCACTGTGAGCGAACCCAGCGCTAGTCCCTAAGCGGCAATGACAGCGGCGGTTATGTGACACGCGCTGTACGCGTGTAGAGCTGCTGTCTGACCTGTGGCCTCCCGCAGGTCCTGGAAGAACTTCTGGTTGAAGATGAAGGCCACGCCGCTGATCTCCTCCACCTTGGCCTCGGCCGTGGTGTTGCGGTTCATGAAGTTGGCGGTGATGGCGATGGCCAGTTTGCCCCGGAACTCCTTCCTGCGGAATCCTGGGATAGGGGTGGTGGTGGTGGGGGGGGGTCAAGGGTCAAGGGTCAGGGTTGAGGAGGAAGAAGGAAATCGGTGTCAGGGAAGCAGGGAACCACGGCCCCATCGCACTCGCAAAAACACTGTCGGAGTTCGGAAAAGCCAGAGAAAGTCATGACTGCAAAATTAATTTCTTTCCTTCACATCTACACAGAAGTCATTTGATGCGATGCAAAAGTTTATGGCTTCTCACACGAAGGACTGCCACTTCTTAACATCAACAAACCACACGGAGAAGAATGCCAAAAAAGGTCAAATCTCTCGTAGTTTTAAAATCCACTGCTGAAGGATTGTGAGAGTGAATGAGAGTAAAATGCAACAAGGAAAACTGCCGGGCGATAAATCAACGTTTACGACAGGGCCTCCAGAAATGTGCTGGCTCCAGAGAGAGAGAGAGAGAGAGAGAGAGGGAGAGGGAGAGAGAGAGAGAGAGAGAGAGCGAGCGAACAAGCGACCGCCCCTCCCTGGTCCCGCCCGGGGGTCCCCTCACCGGGCAACGTGTTCCTCCTCCCGTCCGCCCCGATGATGACGTCGAACTCCAGCTCGTTCACCGGGTGGGTGCGAGGACTGACCTCCGCCCTCCAGCCCGTCCCTGTAACGCAGAGACGCCGGCCAATCAACAAGCGGTAACGCGGTCACATGCGGATCTCAGCTCTTTGGTGGGAGTGGTCTTCCTGTCCATACCAGGAAGTGTGAATGAGGTTCACACTGGTGAACAGAATCCTATCCACCAGCTAACCAGGAAACCAAGTGAATTTCACAAGGCAGGGCCCAACGCAAGGAGGCGGGCCTTACTCTCGTTCTCCTGGTCTTCGGGGGGCTCCACCAGGCCCTTGAACTCCACGTTGACGTGGATCTCGATGCCCAGGAGCAGCGCCACCTTGAGCAGCATCAGCTGGAGCTGCCGGATACCTGCACACAGGAAGTGACATCATAAAATCAACACCACAGACACAAGGATAATCTTTCTACATCCTTCTTCCAAGTTACTACATTTACCATTCGTGGCGAAAGCGACAGAGATCGGCATCTTTAAAGACCCGCTCCAGCCCAGGCTTGTTTATGGACACCAGCGAACACCACTACACTGAGCCCTCACGCAGTACCTCAATGCTCCACCAGGGGGCACACTCAATGCTCCACCACACACACGTTGCTTTCAAACGCGTGTTTCTCCACTCACTGATGTGGTCGATGGCGCCGGCGCAGAACTTCCCGTAGAACTTCTTGGCGCCCAGGCCGCGCAGGTCCTGGATGGTGAAGGGCCAGAGGTGGAGGACGTTGTTCCGGGAGAAGGCGTCCCTCTTCTCCAGCAGCACCACCTTGGCCCCCAGGAAGCCCAGCTCGATGGCCGTCCTCAGGCCGCACGGGCCCGCGCCGATGATCAGACACTGCGAGGGGGGGGGAAGGGGAGAGCCAATCAAAAAACGCCGCGTTAGGAGAGGGGACCCAATCAAACGCTGCGGAAGCAGACGGGAGCCAATCAAAACGCTGCGGAAGCAGAGGGGAGCCAATAAAACTTTGCAGAAGCAGAAGAGAGCCAATCAGAACGCTTCAAATAGGGGCTGCACATGCCCAGTGGAACACAGTACAAAAGCAAACAACGCATATCATAAAGCATATTAATCCAGCTCCCAGAACTGGACAAAGTACTACAAATTTGATCTTCCGAAGGCACAGTAATATTAACAACATTAATATAACCTCCTTTCGTTTATGCTAATTACATCTTTACTAGCCAAACAATGAAGTTCTTCTACTGCGTCGGCAGAAACTTCTAGACTGAGAGAAGTCTTCAAAATGGCGTTCCGCTACCTTTGAGTTGGCACACGCCCGGCCCTTCTTGTAGTCCTTATGGCAGGCCCGCTTGTCCAGCTTGGCCCAGATGGCCTTGGCCTTCCAGTGGTTGAGGCGGGACTTGAGCTTGTGGTAGAAGACGCGGTACTCGCTGGGGCGGAGCTCCAGGAAGTCGCACAGCTCCTGGAAGGCCTTGAGCGTGCCCTTGCAGGTGCCGGCCTGGACGAAGCGGTCGAACAGGACGTGGGAGTGGCTCGCCCTCTCTCCCCCGGCGCCCACGCCCACGCCCACGCCCCCGTCCCCCATCTTCCCCGGACGGACGGCCGCCCCGCCGTCTTCCTCCTCCCCCCCCCGCCGCGTGGGCGGGGGCGGAGCCTCGGACGGGCCCCTCTGGCTCACGGCCCTGTCCGGCTCAGGATTTTAAGGGACCCTCAGACTTCTTCATTTCTGTTGGGGAGAATGTTGAGAAGACAAGGCTAGCAGTGAACCACACTGACATGAACTTCTCAAAAATGATCAAGACCAAGACTCAACCCCGGCAGTGTTGTAAATGAGGGCCTCTCCCCTCAATGGTTCTCCGAGGTTTGAATAAAGATGTGAAAAATAAGGCTGGTTAAACAACACACTGAACTGGAGAACTCCGCTTGTACTGTAAATAAGCATTCAATTATTTAGTACTGAAGCATCACTCACTCATTCATTTTGGCCAAGCAAGTACATGCCGAATGTTTCATGAGTATGGAATGCAATTCGTTGGGACATTTTAAGCTTCTGGTCGGAATATAAATAAAGCAAACTTAAAATTAGCTTTTGAATTATCGTTTGAAAGTGTTCATCCTTCCTTCTCTCGATACTGAGAAGTTCCTGGTGACTGGGACTGTGCTACAACTGAACCGGCGGCCAAAGCACAGCGGTATTAGCTCAGGAGTAGTTTATAGGCTACATCTGCAAGCAAGTTCAGCTTAGCTCCCTGTCTATTATGCTCAATTACAGTAACGATGCTGTCTCCAAACAACCAGCTCAAGGCCAGAGCACTACCTAACTCATACAGCACTACCATTAGAAAACATACCACAAGGGGAAACCACTGACTGGCAAAGTCATGTTAATGTTAAGGGTTGGGAGGAACTGAAGGAACTGGAACTGCGACATCCTTTATTGTTTGTCCGTTAAATAAACTCAATTTAAGGAAAAGCCGATCTCTCCAAACAGGAGGAAGGGTCAGAACGGGCAAAATAACAGCAGAAATGTTTTTTTTTTTACACTGTATTAATTTAGCAGGTGCTAAACGATCCAGAAGGACTTACACACCTATGGACAAGGTGACAACCACGACGTGCCACAACAAAGAACAAGAAAGAGCGTGCAAAGAGAGTTCAGACAGAAAACAGTTGGCTGGTGGGGATTGTGGAGTTACTTATCTAGGGCTGAGCATCTGAAGAGCACTCTCTACACCCCCCCCCCCCCAAAACCAGACACGTACGATGCCCAGGACGACAGACCGCTCCAGACAGGAAAGGCGTTCGTGATACCAGACAGATTAACGCGCTCGTTAAAACAACTGGCTTCCACCGTGCTCTTCGGGACAGGGAAAATCCATGTTTATCTCCAGTAGCCGGCGAGGAAACTCAGAGAGCCCGCGACGTTCGCGCCGCCGCGTCGTCTTATCGAGACCTTCCTCGGCCTGCTGCTGGCGCGAGCGTTCCGCGCGCTGTTTTGCATCGCAAAAATTTACCTCGGGGGGGTCGTTCGTCCTCCACCTGTCAACTCCCCAGGTGAGAGACAGCGAGCATGCACACACACAGGTTTAAAGCCCTCAAGATCTAGAAATGACATCAGCATTCTTGGGTGAGAGAACGTTTCTCTTCCAAGTCAACAGCCTACGTCAGTTTTAAAGGGTTCATGACCACCCCAAGCAATCACAAAGACACTGACCTTGAACGGGAGTGCAACCTGGTCCTGTACTTCTCTGTTCGTGTTACATACATACATTACATTACAGCATTAGAGACGCCTTATCCAAGCTACACAACTTTTACATAGCATTTTACATTGTATCCATTTATACAGCTGGATATATACTGAAGCAATGCAGGTTAAGTACCTTGCTCAAGGGTACAACGGCAGTGTCCTTACCCGGGAATCGAACCTGCGACCTTTCGGTTACAAGCCCAGTTCCCAGTTCCTTACCCACTGTGCTACACTTACTCCGCACTTTAATGATTTAATGCTAATCACCTTCACCTGGTTACTTTGGTCTGAACTGAGGCTGAGCTGAGCTTGTGGCTCTCCCAGGACCAGGGTTCCAGACCACTGCCTTAGAAGGTCCATTTAAAATTCTCCAAATGTCCAACCGCTCACCTTCCCTGGGGTCCCACAGAAACACCCAAGATGCCTTTCACGCCAGGAGAGACGCCTGTAAAATATGAATGCGCCCGTGCGCGTGGTAACACTGGAAGCTCGCTGTAGACGGAAGACTCCACGGTATCCCGCCCAGCACGTTTAAAAACAAAAATAGACTAGCGCTGGAATCATTTACGGAAAAGAACCGGGGAAAAAAAAAAAAAAAAAAGGCCTTGCGTACCTAGACGTCACTTTCACTCTCTCTCTCCGGCTCCAAATATTTTGTCTCATGAAACGCCGGAATGCACGGCATGCTTACTCTGCACAAAAATAATAATCATCATCATTTAAAAAAAAAAATTATCTTCTGGCATGATGATTCAGACCTGGAGGCTTACGTGTTCTTTTGAACTGACACACCAGTGTAACCCTTAATCTAATATATATATATATATATATTTATTTTTACAGTGTTTTATTGCAGAACAAGCTCAAATACTTGTTCAGAATCTGCCTGCAAGCTCTTGGGAAAAGCAGCACACTACCGCAAACAGGACAGGAAGAGGAAGCAAATGGGGAAACAATCACACTACAACAACTTCCTGGGAAACAATCAAGACTACAACAACTTCCTGGCTGCATTCTTCCCAAACATAAAAGCTTAACAAAGCTGAAGGAAGCATCCTGAGAATCTCTCTCTCTCTGCGCACTGCTAGCCAAGCACGTAAAGAACATTGTTTTTAGGGGTTGTTAAGTAGTGTAGTAATTAGCCTAAATGACAAGGCGAGTCATGGACTAACACCCTGTATTTACAAATGGGGATTTGACTGGGTTAAATCTGGCAACCCCCACCGGTCTAAACAGTGGGGGTCATAAAGTCAAGGGCGGGCACTGGCTCAAACTGAAAGGTCATACGGCCATTGGGATTGGATGTCCTGCCGGTGTGGCGGGAGGGCAACAAACACACTTCAAGGAGGAATTAATCTCCATCAGGCCCATCTCTTCCAGAGCAGAGGGGGGGTGAGCTCCTGTTCATTTAAACCTTTCTTCACCCAGCCCTAAGCGGTCGATGAGACGACAGCCTCAGGGGCCCATTACAGGAATACCAACAGCGGGAACATGTTCCCCCCCCCCCCCCTCAACACAACACAACACCGGCTGTGCTAGCTAGCGCCCGCAGGCGTTAAACTGTGGTAAAGTTTTGATAGCCCGCACTGTAGCCTAGGAGAGACGCGTTGTCCCAAAACAGGATCGCAACAAACACGGAGGCAGGTAGCGGGACCGGCTAGTCTATCGAACCCCCTCCCCCCCAGCTCATCCGTTACCGTGGAAACAGGCCCCCCCCCCCCTCTTCCTCACGTGCCCCGCCAGAGACCCCGCTCCACGTTCTCAACACCGAAAGCTCTGTTTCCTCCACTACAACGCTGAGGCCTCCATATCCCGATCTGATGCGTCCAAGTTACCCCGCAGCGGCACAGAGGCAACGGACGCTCTGCGGTGCGAAAGCTCCACCACAGGAAACGCGTTCGTCCGCCAGAGCATCCTGCCATTAAAGTAATGACGACGGAGGTCTGAAGAGGCTGTGCCGGGCGCCGTGCCAGTTTTCCCTTCTGAACTCTGACCTCTGACCTTTAGCCTCGCGCTGGCACAATAAATGCTCGCATTCTCCATTATTGACCACCTATAAACCAGATTTCTCGTAGATACGCACGCCGCAAAGGGACGCGAATCGTCCGCTAACGCCCGGTTGCTTTTACGCAACTCATTACATTACATTACATTACAGGCATTTAGCAGACGCTCTTATCCAGAGCGACGTACAACAAGTGCATTGGTTCACGGTGTAAGAGGTGCAAAAGAAACACACTAGAATGAAGTAAGGATCGTAGTGCCAGAAGTGACCACATCGATCAGGACTCCAACCCTGTAGAGTAACCTGTTCAGCAGACAACAATCCTACCAAGTAGGCTACAAACTAGCAAACTAGTACAACTCCCGTTCCCTGTTAGTTTTATCGGTCAGGAATCTTCCACCCCCCGTCAGTATGACAGACAGGTATGAAAAGATTGCCTAACGCAACGCGCAAAAACGAATCAAAAGAGATTCCAGCGACTGTAGCCCGGAGTAAAAAAAAATCCATTTCAAGGGACAGGGCTTGTCACGTCAGCCGGGCCAAGGAATGTGCCGACTCATGCACGCGAACGCAGATAAACGCCGGCTATTTAAAACGCGTGTTCCCTCTGCCCTGCGGTTCAACGTCGCTGCGGTTGGAAACTTTTGCTACGAGCTAGGAAGCTCGTTTTGGGGCACGGGAGACGCGATGAATACGAAGGGCCTTCGGAGAAAACACAGCGTGCGAGCAAAAGTGCCGGACCTCGCAATGCAGGTCCTCACTTTTTAAATTTTTACTCATTCTCGCGCGGGACCGAGGTGGAACACCACCGCCGTTGCGGGACCCTCTCTCCTTGGCACGCCCTGCACGCCGGGGTCCGCGAAGACCCGTGAGGGAAAATACCGTCCCGGGGTACGCAGAGAAGACGGCGATGTTTGGGAAGAATGCAGCCAGGAAGTTGATGTAGTCTTGATTGTTTCCCAGGAAGTTGTTGTAGTGTGATTTGTTTCCCCATTTGCTTCCTCTTCCTGTCCTGTTTGCGGTAGTGTGCTGCTTTTCCAAGAGCTTGCAGAAGCCGAACGGAACGCTTAAAGCGAGGAGGGCGCAGACTCCCCCGCCCGCGAAAAGGTTGGCGGGAAACGAAGGGTCCGCGGCATTCCCGGGAGGCTCCTGGCATTCCGGAGTCCGCTCGGCTTTTCCGCGTCGCGAGCGGGAGCGTCGGTGTCATGTGATCCCGGGACAAAGCGGGCTTCTGACTCACCTGCTCCAGCTCACGCCCCCCCCCCCACCCCACCCCTCCACTCGTCCCCCAGCACCCGTTGGGCTGCCACACTTCAAGGAGGAATCCATAGGTGCTTATCGCTCGCCCCCGTCTGCGACGGCCAATCAGAGGGCCGTTTCGCTTAAGGAAACGCAGGAAGTGACACGCGATCGATTCCCTGAGGAACGCTGGTGTCCTCAGCATAAACGCCCCGCCCCCCCACCCCCCACCCCACCCACACGGGGCTATTTCCAGGAAACAGACACCAATAAACGTAAGCACAGCGATATTCGCATCCAAAGGAAATATGATGCTGTATATTTTCAACACATCCCCATATTAATCATTCATTAAGACGGGAAAAGATTCAGTTTCAGCGGAGTGGGGGGGGGGGGGGGGGTGGAGACAATGCAAGGTTACCCATGTCAGCGTGACATCATATCAAGCGAGGGGCGGGAAGGAGACTCTCAGAAGGGGCGGAGGTCAATTCAGATACGCGTGCCATTTCTGTCCATCACAATTTCTCACAGCATCACAACCACCGCATTATATTGAGAGAGAGAGAGAGAGAGAGAGAGAGAGACAAAGAAAAAGAATCTCGGACGCCCACCCCCTGGATCAGAGCCCTCTCTATTCCCCCGGCAGCCGGACACACTCCCGGCTTTGTGCGGCGGACGTGCGGCGGCGAGCGGACGTCTCCCGGCCTTCGGTGGGGGGGGGGGGGGGGGGGGGCAGAGGGGGGGGCATCGCGTCACTCTCTCCTAAAAATAGCACGAGTGACACATTCCGGGCGGGCTGCAAGCGTTCGGGGGGGGGGGGGCGTGAGTTCGGCTCGCTCGGGTCAGCGCGGGCCTACGGGTGTGGGGGGGGGGGGGTTGGTGGAGGGTGAGGTTAAGAGTCGACCGAAGGCCAGGCCTAAACGTTCTCGTCTCAGAAGAAGGCCCCAGTCTTTTTTTTAGCTCCTATGGAAACCAAGGTTCCTCTGCTCTCTAGAACCCGGGGGCTAAAGTTAGTGCGCGTCTGAGTCACATTTTTGTTCCTCTCCTATTCCCCCCTCCCCCCCTTCGTGGTGACAAGGGGAGTGGACCAAAACTTGCAGGCCAAAAACTTAAAAAAACGAACCCCCCCCCCACCCCACCCACCGACTGACCACAGAGCTGGAGAAGGATGGTCCTCGAGGTGACCCAGGGTTTCCACCACCATTTTGAAGACGCGGCAACGCTCCGTCCCGGACATGTGGGAACTTTACAACTAAAGCGATGCACTCCCATTATTCCTTTTGCGTCAACGCCCTTCTGAAAGACCGAGCCATGGCATCAAATGCTGAAATTACCATCGGCCAAGACGAAACGATGGAAGTGACGTTTGACGCTCAACGAGTGAGGATCCTTAATGCCTCCGTGTGGGGGTGGGGGTGGGGGCACGAAAACAGCCCGTTCTGTCCCAGTGTTCAAGTCCCGGGGCACATTTTTGTGTTATGCTCAGAAGCACGTGTAGCAAAAAAAAAAAAAAAAAAAAAGTGACTCTCTCCTGATCGATCTGGAAAAACCTGATTTAAATGCCATAAACGTCTCGGGGGGCCTCTCGTGTTCAGCTGGCTGAACATTAGGCCATCACACCTGCTCTCGAGACGTCCTCGACGTCTGTCTTGCGACACGCCCCCAAAATCCTCAGCCTCTGGCTTCTGGCGTCCAGAAGAACCCCGATCCATTGCATTACAGGCATTTAGCAGACGCTCTTATCCAGAGCGACTTACACAACTTTTACATAGCATTTTACATTGTATCCATTTATACAGCTGGATATATACTGAAGCAATGCAGGTTAAGTACCTTGCTCAAGGGTACAACGGCAGTGTCCTACGACAACCGGTTCGGTTAAGTCTGCCACCACGTGCGAATTTTCCGGTAGGCCGCAACTGGAGACATGCGGTTCGTTTAAGAATACCGCGCAGGGAGAACGCGGGGCACGGAGAGCGCGGGCAAACCACGAGAGCGCTACCGGTGAAGGGACGAACCGGCGTCTTATTCCGGAAGGGCTCGATTAGTCCAGATATTCGATAGCCCACTCGGTCCAGAGGGTTTTTTTTCCAGGGCCCGGAGTAAATTTACGGATGTCACGTGCCACCTCGGGGCGACATAGCTCAGGAGGTAAGACCGATTGTCTGGCAAGTCGGAGGGCTGCCAGTTCAAACCCCGCTCTGGGCGTGTCGAAGTGTCCTTGAGCAAGACACCTAACCCCTAACCCCTAACTGCTCTGGCGAATGAGAGCGCTATATTAATGCAGTCCATAGATATTCGATAGCCCACTCAGGCCAGAGGGTTTTTTTCCAGGGCCCGGAGTAAATTTACGGATGTCACGTGCCACCTCGCGTACGACCGAACGCCTCCCCCGCCGCCGCTTGGAGACGGTCCCCGGCCGCGTACCCACGGGCACGCCGGGCACGTTCGAGCAATCGCTCCCGAATCCCAGAGCGGAACGGCAGATGGTCGTCGTCGACTCCCGAAACGCACGCAGAAAGTCTCTCCGGCGCTTGCTCGCTTTGAAATGGGCAGGACGCGAAGCACGTACGCGGAGAAGCGGCTCGGATCAAGTCGAACGGGGCCTTTGTTAAAAAATCCCCTAGTGTGCATTCCTTGTGTAATAGCGGGGGGAAATGTAGAAAACAAATCTTTGTAGTTCCTCCTTTGCACTTGTTCGCTCTGTCTCTCCTGCTCACTCTCGGTCTCTTGCTCTCCCTCTCCACCTCCATTTCGCTCCCCCCCCCCTCGTTCTCTCTCTCTCTCTCTCTCTCTCTCTCCCTCTCTCAGAGATCATCCTCCGGGGTCCGCAGAGACGGCACCGCACGGCTCCTGAGGCTCAGAAAACCATCCCGCCCTAACAGACACAGGCGGCGAGGAGGAACGATGATGTAATTTCCCCCGCTCCAGTGTTTGTCTCTCCGCTAGTAGTCAGGTGGTCTGGCGGGGGAGGTCTATTTGTTGGCAAGGTCCACTGACTGGAGGGGGGTGGGGGTGGGGGGAGTGTAGGCTACATTACATCACTGTCCCTGTGATACTGCTAAGCCTGTTGTTAACGCGATTCGGCTGCATCTGCTATCGGCACACGGCACTGGGAACAGAGAATATGTGTGGGATCGTGAATCTGGGATCGGCTGCTTGGGGCTGCAGAAAGAGCGGCCTTGCGAAAGTCGATGCAAATCTCTGCCTCGTCCACCAATGGGGGGGGTTCAAGTAGGAAGTAGGACCTGCCTTTAATAAACTGTGGAACAAACAGTTCAGGGTTTTTCCGTGGCCGTATGGGCCCAGACGACCAGCAGATGGATTAATGCGGCACTGGAGAGCGTCTCTAATCGCCCCGCTAAGCTGTGATAAAGCTCCCGAACCGCACAGGACACAAGGTCTACACGCTGTCCCCCGCAGAAATACAGGCCCACGCACTGATCCTGGATAACCTTTTTTTTTTATTCGCATCCTTACTGAAACCACTACTAGTTACGTACCAAAACTGATCCTGGACCAGCAAGGCTTGAGGGGGGGGGTGTATTGGGGTAAAAATGCCATACTTAAGCATAATGATCACAAAAACAAAACCAGTAAGCGTGGCGCTAGTTCCAGTAGCAAGACTCCCGTCTTGGAAAGATATCTTGCACACGCATGTTGGTCCTGCCGCGCATCTTAAGATAAGATAAAGAGTAATCTTACACACATTGACTAGAAAGCATTTTAAGAACATAGATTAAGGCATTGGGGGAAAATGTTGTTTTTCTTTTTTTAAAAAGAGCCTGTAAGCTACGGAAACGAGCTAACGTCGAACAGGAAGCTGGACTTCGCGCGGACATCTTGGATTAAACGCTGCGAATAAAGTTTCACACTTCGGCCGGGCAGCTGAGAGAGATAGCCTAGCGTTTGGAACGGCAGGCAAGACCAGACAACCTCGCACACACTTCCAGCAGAAGAACTTCGTTCTGTCTGTAGCGCCGCGGAAGAAAACAGACAGCCTTCGCTATTAAATATGAATCGCGGTCGACGAGCGCAATCGTTAGCAAACAACCAAGTCACGGCGCGTTCTATTCGACAAGCATCTTCTTACAATTAATAATAATAATAATAATAATAATAATGAGGAGGGAGGGGAACATTTGCCCCGGGTTCAAAAACAAACAAACAAACGAACAAACAAAAAATAAAACAAATAAAACGTTCAAATGAACACATTCAGCCGCTAAATAGCTTCGTCCGGGATGTGCTTCGAAAGCGCTTCCAGGCGCGGCGTGCGCTCGGAGCTTTCCGGAAGCCTCCGTCGGGAGGTCCCTCGGAGAGCGGCCGCTCCGGGGCGCGCGGACGCGAGCGCCGGCGGTTCGCAGGAAGTGCTCGACGGCGCAGCAGGCCTCCCGGCGCAGCAGGCCTCCCGGCGCAGCAGGCCTCCCGGCGCAGCAGGCCTCCCGGCGCAGCAGGCCTCCCGGCGCAGCAGGCCTCCCGGCGCAGCAGGCCTCCCGGCGCAGCAGGCCTGGCACGGCTCCCGCTCCTCCACCTCCGGGGGGGGGGGGAAGCCGCGCACAATTAGCCAGGCGTGTTCGGGTACGACGCTCCAAAGCAACAAAAAAAAAACGCGTTCGAGCGCATCGGCAGGGAGAGAGAGATTCATTTCTTTTTCTTCAAAAGGAGAAAGATTAACATACTTTCCCCCCCCCCCCCAACCCCCGCCCTCCCCCGCCATTGGAACAACAGGGAGATTTAGTGTTCACCTTTTTTTCTTTTTTCCTTAGGAAACCTCTTCAGAGATTAAACGCAGTGACGTACCGGAGCGGAAGCCTCGCCGAGTGGTCAGGTGACCGCAGTTCTCTCTCGGGAGGGGGGGGGGGGGGGGGGGGATCTCGTTCCGGAGCCGAGGGCTTCCGCCGGACGCGTTCCGCTTCTGGGACGCGACCTCGTTTGGGCGGGTCCCCGGGCGACAGTGGAGTTTCTCGGCGACCATTCCCTCCAAAAAAAACACTACAGCCGCCTCCCCACCCCCGCCCCACCCCCACCCCCCCCGTTAACCAAAACCAACATGTCCTGCAGCTGAGCACGAAGGCCTCAGCCAAAAAACTGAGCGATTGGGATTGGGGGTGGGGGGGGGGGGATTGGAACAATATTGCTTCTGCCCTGAGGTTTACGAGAAGAATTGTGGGTACATGAGTTTATAAAGAAAACACAGTGAGGGGGTGGGGAATAAATAAAGGGCCAGAATCCTCTTTGAAAAGACTCCAGACCCATATTTAGAACTGCAGTCCTCTAGCTGGAGCGCTCAGGTTTCCACTAGCAACCCGATCCCTGTGATCCTGGCGCGCTTCGGCAGCTGGACGGGTTTTTCGTAGCCGAAAAGCGGAGGCGGCCTACGGCCTACGAGGCGGAGCCTTTAATTTGGCTGATCCCACCGCGTCCGTGAACCGTGAGCGTCCCCCGATTAGCCAGTCGGGTCTCCAGGGTGATCGCCAGGGCGACTCGCACGCAAACTTAAATGCACGCGGCAGCTCGTCGTCCGCTCCCGCAAGGACGGACGAGGACCCCTGCGGACGCGCGGTGGGGCGACCGCCCCCCCACCGGCTTCAGCCCCAGGGCATCGTGGGAACCCGAGAGAACGGCGTTCGCGGTCTCCCCGAAAACCTCTTCCTTTTTCCCTACGCGGGAGCCACCGTGGGATATCTTTGGCGAAATCCTTCAAGGATTACGACTCTGATCGATACCAAGAACTAAACCAGCACCAGATGGGACTGCCGACTACAGTTTCATTATTTTATCCCCCTGGAGAACTCTGGGTGATCCCAGAAATGAAAGCACGTGCTCTACCCCCCCCCCCCCTCATCTTCGCCCTCAGCCTCAACATCTGCCATGTCCTGCTTTAAAAAAATAACAAAAATCCTGAAAGTTAGCCAAATGTCTCCTGGTGGCGTAACTGGGAAGGACGGTGTGTAGCACAGTGGGTAAGGAACTGGGCTTGTAACCGAAAGGTCGCAGGTTCGATTCCCAGGTAAGGACACTGCAGTTGTACCCTTGAGCAAGGTACTTAACCTGCATTGCTTCAGTATATATCCAGCTGTATAAATGGATACAATGTAAAATGCTGTGTGAAAGTTGTGTAAGTCGCTCTGGATAAGAGTGTCTGCTAAACGCCTGTAATGTATTTAAGAACTTTGCTCCTTTGCTCCCCCCCAACACAGTTCACTGCGGCGTCTCTGATTGTCTGCGAGATGCCGGTGAAAAGCCTGAAGGTGATCGTGTTAGAGTAGCAAATGAGAGGACCGGTTTTTGCAGCGGTGTTGTGAAAGCATTCAAATGAAATCTGATTTTTTTTTTTTTTAAACAAAGTTATATAGTATATATTTCATCCTCATAGGCTAAGTAACAGCAAACACATCTGACAGAACGGGGTTTCATTTTTCCTGTTAAATATCACCGGATGCTACACGCGCTCAGTGCGTTTCTGTGGTAACCCGGCAACCATAGATCGAAATGATCTCTCGACACTATCCCACCGGTCTCATAAACAATCCAGTAGTCCACCTCCACCATGCGGTGCACTTCCGGCAAACGGACGTCCGAGCCAAGATCGGCGCTCCCGATTGGACGCGTCGCGTGTCTGACACGGGGGAGGACTGCGGCGTCGCATTTCGAGCCGCTGCGCGACGCATGCAGTATCTACACTCAAGATACTCAGGACCGCATTCCCTCCCTGCTCCTCAGCCTACACCGGGCTCCCGCACCTGTACTACAGCACAGAATGTTCACGGAGAACTGTCCCAGGCCACGCCCCCGTCATAAATTATTCAGAAGAGGCATCAGACGGAATGCTTCGGTTTTCGACGGCGCCACGGAGACACGGAAGACCTCGTGTCGAGAGCAAGGAGCCGGCGGTGTGGCAAGAACTGAAAAAAGTATTTGTGGTATGGCCGTGCTACAGAAACATGGAAATGACAAAGAGCCATCAAACCAAAACGTAATGGGTCTTCTGCTTAGATACAACGATAAATCTCCTGTCAAGAAAAGTTGATTATAATTAATTAAGAGGCATCTATGAGTAAATGGACTGCATTTATATAGCGCTTTTATCCAAAGCGCTTTACAATTGATGCCTCTCATTCGCCAGAGCAGTTGGGGGGTTAGGTGTCTTGGTCAAAGACACTTCGACACGCCCAGGGCGGGGTTTGAACCGGCAACCTTCCGACTGCCAGACAATCGGTCTTACCTCCTGAGCTATGTCGCCCCTGGGAAGGTCACAGGGAGAGACAAAGCCTTCCAGGGTGGCTTCGTTTGTTAGCATTAGCCACTCATGACCACGGCTGCCTCCACCCAAATGCCAGTTGGGGCGCATATAAAAAAAAGGTAAAAATAAAAAAAGACGGTAATCCTTAGGACACAAGACACAGAGTCCTTTCAATCCTACTGCGCAGACGCGCAGGCTAGCGCCGTGTCTGCTAGCGTCGGCCATATTCGAGAAGAGCAACCCGGAGATATGAGCTACTGGAGCCTCCTCATGCCACAGACCACCCCCCGTGACCTGCGCTGTCTTCCCCAGAGCTCCCACCATAACCCGAGCCACGCTCCGGACCGGCCCTCCGTGATGTCATCAAGCAGCTGCGGCCATGATGTCACCCGACAGGGCAGAGCCCTAGTAACCCTAGTTACCGGGGTAAGTGCGAATTTAAGGCCGTTAGTGAGCAACTTTCACTACAGTACACACCACGGGTAAAATGGTAAATGGACTGCATTTATATAGCGCTTTTATCCAAAGCGCTTTACAATTGATGCCTCTCATTCACCAGAGCAGTTAGGGGTTAGGTGTCTTGCTCAAGGACACTTCGACACGCCCAGGGCAGGGTTTGAACCGGCAACCCTCCGACTGCCAGACAATCGGTCTTACCTCCTGAGCTATGTCGCCCCAGGGTAGCGGACCGCACGCGATAATAACAAAAGCACGACCAGAGACGGCCTTGAGGACGGGCGTTTTCAAGGCGGAATGGAAACGGTAACCGCGACCGTGCCGCTAATTTCGGGCAGGCTAGCGCGTTCGCACCGTAGCGTCGTCACACCCACCGGGGCTCCCGTTTCCCCTTCCTCGTTTCCCCACCCGCTCGTCGCAGAATAAAAACACACCAGCTGCACTTCCTGTCCTCAGACAGAGGTGGAAAGTGAGGACCGAGGTGAAAGACCACAGTGGAAACGTGGATCAATCAGTCAATGCTTGTTTTTATACTGCGGTGTTTATATTTAAAAAAAATTTTGTTTAATTCCACAGAACGCTTCACGGCCAGGCCTGGCGACTGCGGGGGGGATTTCGGGAAGTAGTTTTTGAGAGCGGCGCGACTCCGGTAGAGCGAAAAATTCGGATTGCAGACGATGAACGCGGGGCTGGCTGAAAGGGTCGCTTCCGAGCCTCGGTTTGAAGACCGGCGAAGTTTCCGCTTTCCGTGCGATGGGGAACAGGTCTGGATTTTCCCCTCTGATCTCAGCGAACGGGCCCCTCTGCAACCCCATCGGAAAACATCTTGGCGTGAAAACGACGTTAGCTGGCCTCGAGCTCCACGGCCTGACACCTGGCTGAGCAGGTCTGCCCTGGGGGTATTTTTGGGGTGGGTTCGTTGGCCCGGGTGAGGTGGGCTTCTCCCCCTGGGATGAGGGACCGGGGAACGCGGGGCCCCCGGTTCACGGTTCATCCTCAAATGTTGAATTCCGCCCGGACGCCCTTCATCCAGCGCTGCTAAAAAGCTCGGAACACACCCCCCCCCCACCCCCCACCCCCCCCCCCTCAGCCGGCTTCATTCATCAGTGTCCAGCGGCTCCCGGTGGACCTGCTCGGCAGATCGCTGGCTTCCCCCGATTCCACAGGAGGAATACCGCGGAACGTTCCGGAAACGGCTTTTTCCGAGCACGCTTTCGATCCCTGTCAGGTTTTTTGGGAACGCAGCGGCCGTGACGCGCGGAACGACCCGCCAGCGAGCGTCTGGGATGGGGGAGGAGCGTCCCACCGTTCCGCCTCACGGGCACGACGTGTCCGGACGTTTGCGTCGGAGAACCACTGCGGCACTGGGACATGGCGGGTTACCCTTTTTTAGGTGGCGAGGTCTGACGATAAATTGGTGAGTAAAGGAAAGAAATCATCTGCTGAAAAAATGTTATCGTTCTGACATCAGAACAACAGAACACAGCCACACATGAACACTGAACCATTGCACTTGCTAGTGGTTTCCCACATCTCATCCAACAATTTTGCTCTTACACCATACCAAGAGACTACAGGACACCTGACAGATGCAACAACGTACACCCACTGGAAACTACAAGCATGGCCGCCGATTACACACCACCGTGAAGAATGCTTTAGTGCCTCTGGAAGTTCCACAGACCAAATCAGTACAACAGGGTTCAAAGGTCAGAGGTCACACCTGGCTGTTAACTAATGGAAGCCTCACCCTCTGGGGGTCAGAGCCATAATTTGAGCTGCGACCTCTCACCGTACGGGCGGCGAAAGTAACATGCATGAAAACATCTTCTCAAAGGGCAAATTCCGTTCCACCCGATTAAAAATGAATCACTCATAGGCGCGTGCAAAACGTGGAATAACTCCGGCGACGCAGTATTACAGCATTAATAAAAATCCTTATCTGATATGACACACTAAGACAAGGGTGAGCTGCAGCACTCCCAGGAGGCACAGCTCAATTCCATTCCGAGTCCATTTTGCCAACCCCCATTTCCTTTATCTAAATTATCTGCCATCTCACAAAAGGAAATTCCTCGGGAGACGGAACTGGGATGATGTTGCCATACAAGGATAAAGCCCATAGCAACAACGGTATTTAGGCTACATTCCTGGGGAAGGAAAAAAGGTTTCAAAAACCAACAAATATTTCAACTGTCCTTCCTCCTTCACTGACAGAGGTCAGGTAAAAAAAAAAAAAAAAGCCCCCATACTTAACGTCCCAATTCCTTAATTCCGTGAAAATGTCCCTCAGCCAACATACCGCTTTGGTCAGCGGTGTTAAAAATAGCGCATGCCCATAGCAAACTATGTAGACAAGGCTATTCTAGGAACCATTCTCTCCTTTTATGATCGCTGTTAAAAGTCTACCCGTTAGCCTACGTGCTCCCTTCAAGGAACTTGCTTCGCCGTGAGTCACCTGTCGACTGTGAATTTCACTGGTAGTCTTTAAAAGGACAAAGTAGATATGAGGCCACTCCCAAAATATCCCTTTATTTCTGAGTAAAGAAAAGGAAAAAAAAAAAAATCGCCAAACGCACCCCGCAGCAAATTTTGCCACAAAAGAACAGAGTATTTACCATGTAGGCTGAACGTGCAGGGGGAGGTTTGTACAGGGCACAGGATTTAGGCTAAATGATGTCCAAACACAGCGCTGAAAGAATTACGTTGAAATATTTGCCCCTGTAAAATACCCATTGCTCAAATAAACATAACCACACACCTCGTTAGTTAGGCCTAAACGTTTGCTTGGTTGTCTGCGTGAGAGTATGCGCCTGGTTGTACTCCCTGTGATTCCTTCGTTGTTAAGTGGTTACAGGAAGGATAATAGGCTAGGTGAGAGGTAGAACCACGCCAGACTGTTCCAAGAGTTAAAACATTGGTTATGCATTTTAAAAATACCATTACGGGGGTAAATCTATAATGCAATCATAAAAAATAATAAAAAATAAACACACCAACACTCATCTGAAACCACAGAAATGCTGGATGCAGAAATTTTTAATTGTAAAGAATGTAATGGTGGGTTTTTGAAGAGCAGCTTGCACATTTCATCTTGCAGTTTCTTTTAATCACCTTCCCAAACACTCAGATCTCTGATCTATAAGATGTTTTGTGAAGAGGGCACTGGGCCAGCACTCTCGGGGGGGTAGAAAGAAATTTCAAAGCATGAGACGTGGCATCTCGTTACTTCCCCATCTCCCTGCCCTTCTGCCATTACAAAACCTCCAGTCACAACACAAAGACCGACCAGTTTATGCCTTTAAAGGCAGGATGGCCTTCGGGGGTTCTCTGCCCGGCTTTCGGGGGCCGAGCCCCCCAGCGCCCATTGACCGTCCCCGCAGGTCTGGCGGCGCTGGTGTCAGTTGGTGGGTATTCAGCTTCCCGGGTTGGGGCCTAGCCGGGGAGACCCGGCAGCCAGCTCCCGCAGTTTGTAAACCCGCAGGGGGTTTGCTCTGGGACTTCATCTCCCAGCATTCCCGTGTCCCTGCCGCTTTAAAGGCTCAGCAGGTCAGGGGGCCAAAGGGAGAAGGGTATGCATGTGCACACAAACAGACCTGTCTGCGTACACACAAACACAAGAGCATATATGTACACGTACAGATAGACACGTTGCATGCACGCGCGCACGCAGACACAGGAACGCAAACGCACGCACAACGCACTTGAAAAGCACCGTCTTTCCTGCTTGGATTCAGTCCCTTCAATCGACTGTCCTTCTGCAGAGTCAGCGCTCTCTCAGACCTCGTTCAGGCAAAATGAGCGCAGTGACAGAACCGCCGGACGGGCCAACCAATCGAGAGGCGGATTGCTGGACTACACATTGCGGACAAAACATCGGCAAGTGCTGAGCTGCTTTATAACTGATCAGCTGAGTTTAAAAAACAAGGCACTTGGCCAAGTAGCTAACTAGCTAGCAAAGCAGAGAACCCTCCTGCCATTTGCATAGGTGGACGTGAGCCATGAACATTGGATGGCGTGTTGAAAATATAATTCCCCCAGGCAGGAACCACAGGATGCTGAGTTTGCAAATCAAACCCAAAACCCTCTTAGGAGACTTCAGCCAAAAACCCAACACCCTCTTAGGACATTTCACCAAAAAAACCATCACCACTCAGGGACACTTCACCCAAAAACCCAACACCATCTCTTTACTGAGACCCCCACTCTAATGCAGACAGCCCAAGTCTGCCCACTTCGTACTGAATCAAACAGAAAAAAAACACAACAGAAGAACCAATAAATCAGAGAAGACATGTCAGTAACAAATCAATGCTCAAATTCAGGGAAGCAGCTCAAGAGTGGGGAAAGATCTCCCAACAGAAGAATACATGTGACATTTAGCCATTTTACCCTGCTCCAGCAAAAAGAGGAAAGTGGCTTCATAGTGGCTTGACACTGATTATTGATAAGGGTTAAAACAGGGGTCCATACAGTTTGAGAAAAGTAAGTATATGATTAGAAACGTATAGGGTATTACGAGGGTGGTCATCATTTTCACGGGTTCCTATGAACTGGGTTGTGAAAAATATCAATTCCGTGCTCTGTTAGCCGGAAGCACTGGGGAAAAAAATATATTTTTCAGCTACATTCAGTATTACAGTACATTATTATTTCACTTGTAACGGCCAGAGTCGACATCTCAAATGCTAATCTAGGTAGCCAGAAAATCAACCCGGGTGCGCGAATCACACACGAGATTCAGCCGCCCACATTTTAAATCATAGCTCTCCCACGCTATAATTATCACGAAACGCAAAGCCATGTGCAATTTGCATAGAACGTTTGCGAGTCAACGTTAAATACTATGCACATTACGGGGTTATGTAGCAAGAGTAATCAATCGCATGCGCATCAACAGTGACCAGTTGTTAGCTTGCAAGCTATTTGCCTAGCGGTATGTTGTTTGCATAATGCATATTGCGGGTATTTTTAAAAGTAACACTATTCCGACACCTAGACATTCATATTAACGAAACAAACCGCCTGCAGCTATCATATAACACTTAATCGTAGCATTCCAACAAAGTCAAACAGCTCTTACCTTAGCGAGATGCTGAAAAACGGACAGCGATTAGACTGATGTATTGCAGTTCTCCGAAGTTTAATCCAATCGATTACATTGTTTTAAGACGATCCAACATTGTCAGACGAAGATCAGTCATGAGTTTCGTGATTATTCCTTTTATTCTTTGATTTAGTCTTCTCCACTGGAGCCAACCACGTAGGCTACGCTCTTCAGGCTTGTAGGCGTTAAGTTGGTAACTCGGTTAAAGCGGAGGAAGGACGGATCTCCGTGAAATGGGAGGGGTAACCTAGAAAAACAAATCAAAAAATGTATTTCTAAGCCCATAAATTCAAGGTAAATTTTAATAAATTCACAAAGTACAGCGGTGTGAACAGTCAAAAGTTACTGTAAGCAGCATGTACAATTTTCTATTCTGGAGTAACAACCTTTAAGGACAATGTCGGCTGTATTCCCGCACCCCTATGTCTGCAAGAGGGACCGAAGCATGTTTTCATACAGTGCAATCCTATTGGCTTCTTCGGGAATGACGTCTAAGTCGGAGGTGGTAAAATAATATCAAACACAGTTGGGAAAAATACTGGAGTGAATACTGATACGGTAGTGTGTATTTAATGCTTTCCGTTTCCACGGTGTGGAGAGTAGCCCACTCAAATACACGTACTCATATGAACCTTCACCACAAAGCACTTACAACGTTCATTTCAAAGCAAAAGAAAAATGCAGGTATTTGTGTATGCATGCTGAAGTCCCTGTGTATGGGCGTGTGTGTGCGCGTGTGCACGCGCATGTATCCTTCTCTGTACGGTATACTGGTCTGCATTTGTTTTTGTGTGCACATGCAGGTGTCTGCTTTCTGGCATTCTTGTCTGCACATACACGCGTGTGTGTCTGCGTGGTGACAGAAGCTCTGTGGAGAGCCAGGACAAGCATTTCAGCCAGCTGAGCTTCGACTGGGGTAGGCGAGGGGCTGGCATCGTGACTGTTTAGCAATTATTATGGCGTTGTGGCCCAGAGCAGCCGTAGACAATAGCCTCTGTCATTCGGTTTAGATTATGCCAGACTGACAGAGAGGTGGCTCAAAGACGGGGGAATTGTTTTAATAAAACGCATTCACAGTGAAGAACATTAAGAGTGGCATGCGGTCCCCCGCTAGACCGTACTGATGCTTTCTATTCACTGTTTTACTTATTTTACCTTTACAGGGATTGCGCTGATTAGTATAATGAAGAAGAGTCCACCGGCCATTTTAAAATGCCACCCACAGACTATTCGCGCTAAAAGGCTTACTCCCCGAAGGCTCCGGTCGGGTGGATGAAAATAAACAGTACCACGTTGCAAAACTTTTTTTTTTTTTTTTGCTTTCCGTGTCAAGGAACCAAAAACCGGTTGTTTCACAGAGCCAGAACAAGCAGACTCTGGGGAGGTCATTACCACTCCCCCCGCCCCCTTCCAGTTCAGCGGCGAGCCTTGCGTGGCAGTCAGCTCCGACCTTCATTGTTTCTGCGGGCTACAATAAGGCTTTCATCAGCAACACTGAGGCTAGCACAGAGCACTCCTGACTGGTCACAGGGAAAGGTCAACAGCTTGACTTCTGGTGGTGTGGTAGCAGCAACACAGTGAGCAGCGATAAGATAGCAAATTCCAGCTATTTTATTTCGCAAATGGGCACTGCATGGGGCAGGGGCATGGTCAGAGTTTTGGCTTTGCCGTCCTCTGGTAAGGAAAGAGATAACGGTCATAAATATAGCCTACCCGTTATCTGGGGGACTTCTGAATGTTCGAGGGGGGGATCAGAGTGGCTGTGAGCCCCGCTTGGGAGCGTGGTTGTCGCTGCGCCGAATCCGCTATCACCTCTCCTCACGTCACCGAGTGTGCCTTTCCCCAACACGGCACGGAATGGCGTGTCACCTCCTATCTCTGGAGTGCAGCGCTGATAACCGCACTGAGGGACGGAGGACATCTTTACCCCCATGAGAGGTGCGCTGCTGCTTACGGCACGAGAGCGTGACCTTAAAGCACACCCTCTGCCGAGGAGCTGCGCATCTATTCAGAACACTGACACCACAATGGCTATTGCAACATAACTATAAATGGCGAATGGGTTTTTTATTGACCGTGACATAATGGATTTATTTTCGAGTAATTAGCTCTAGTGGCCCTCGTTATTTCTGCTGAGATCATGCCCAGAAATTACATTGGCAGAGAAAGGTCAGCAGGACAGGAAGATATAGTCATCGCTATAGAATAAAAAGTAATAACGGGAGAAGCACTCAGAACCGTTACTATAGCGATGATGAGAACGGGCAGCAGATAACAATGGAGTTTTGCGTGGTATTGCGACCGTCTGCAATGCATTTTCTTTTAGGACACGTCAATGAGGCTCTAGCTGTAGGCCTTTCGTTTCTTGTTTCCGCAGGTTTAAAATGAACGAAACGCATGCACGAGACACATTTGGTACGACATTGCATCACTGAGTAATACGATCGGAAGCTCACACGGGTATTCACGTGGCTTCGTGACAATGTAGTTTAACAACACAATGAATAAGTTGTGATGTAACTGCAACCTAGCACATGTTTTCCTATTCCTGAATATTATTTTTTAAGATATTAAGTAAGATAAATAATGGGAATGGCCTACTGAGGAAATCTGGCCCAAGCTGTTTATGGAGTTATCACCTTTTACCTACAATTGATCAAAAACAGTATTGGTGTCAGGGGGACCATGGCATTACTGCCTTGCATCAATTAAGTGGGCCCTGTTCTGTCTAGCCAGCTCGCCAACAACATTTCGCCTGAATTCATTTATCACCTTTTAAAATGTGCGATGCTTGAACTGTTCTGGCAGCATCGTGTAAGAAAATAAATCAGCCTTTAAACCCATCCAAGAAATTACCCTTCTTCACAACGATGACACCTATTGCTTTTTTAAAGGGCTAGATAAATGCATAAAATGTATCATTCGTATATTAAATTAAAACAGCAACTGAAGGCAAACTAAAGCTATGACCTTAATCAACTCTCAAGTCATTTTTTTAGTTCCGTAACATCGACTGCAATGCAAAAGATCAGCGCAATTAAGTTCCTGTTGAAAAAACCTAATGACAATGTCTGATGTCAGGACACAAATTAAACATGGCCGCTTTCTGTGGTTGCTATCATTGAGGTCTCAGAAAACATTTTTTTTTCCCCCAAGAGCCTTTATTGTTTACAGCTGAAATAATATTATTCCTCATTGTAGTACTAAAGCTCAGGGTTCATCATACCCCTTTCAACAGTACAATGCATCTTTCCCTCCAGGCACTGAAAACACACAAGCTTTTTCATATTAAAGGCAGATCGGCTTCAAATGCTGAACTTTCCCCTCATACTGGACCTTTCGGCTCATAACTCACACATTTCTCACAGCGAGTTGCGCAATACGCCATAACTTTCTGAAAATGTGAAATATCTTGTGATCTTCAAAGTCTTGTTTATCCAGCTGGGTTGTCTAACATGCACTGTATTAGGTAGTTAATTCTGCATTGCAATTTTATTCATTCTAAACATTGCACAAAATTGTAATGCAAATTTTATCCAGATCTACTAGAGTAAAAAAAAAAAATCTAATGTTTTTTCTTTTTTTAGCAATTATTGACAGCAAATATTTCAGTTGTTAGTATTATAAGTATTTACGAAAATTATGATTTATTGTTTAATATTATTATAATAGCCATCTGGTATAGACATTTATGAGGCAAATAAAGACTGATGTGTAAATTTAAATGAGGACAGTAACCGTAAGTGCTGCACTGTGCATAAAACAATGCATATTCCACAGCATCTTTGAGTACAGCCTCAATGCTCAATATTAATGCACTAGCCTTTAAATATTGAATGTGTTCTGATTCTGCAGAGATCACGCAGGAAAAATAACTGACTTTCAATTCCCTTAATTGGCTTTGTCCAAATTACTCTTACCTCGCAACACACTGAACGTCACATCGCTTCTCAGACCGAATGCCCACATCCCTCCTACCAGTAAAAAGGTACACTCAATGTAGCATTAAACCGCAAGCTCAGGAAACACACTCCCGGTTCTGTGCCAGCTGACCGCACAGAGACACCAAGGGCTGCCCCAACACCTGGGTCTTGTACTGCGTCGCGAGAACAAGGCCAGTCGTTCCCCCCCCAAAGAAGAAAAATGACTATCTGCCGTAACAAAGGAATTTTCCTCAAGCGGCCTGTCGTACGCAGGAGACATGACCTAAATTAGGGGAGCGGGGGGGGCTCGCTAATTGAACGTGCCGCGAGAGGCTGGAGGACGGCAGTTGACTCTCGTTGACACCAGTAGGGAGAAAAGCTTTCATGTCAGAAAGCTATTACTGGAGATAATGAAGGGGCTCTGAACAATGCAAGGCATTGAGGCGGCAACGGACATTACCGGCTATCGAAAAACAGGACCCGGCCCCCCGTCGCTACAGGTGACGTCCCCCTTTCCCTTTACAAACGCGCACTCCGTATTTGTGCAGAAATGCTTCTTTTTTTTTTTAGTTTTTTTGCGTCGCGCTAACCGTTACCCCCGCTAGCGTTTCCCGATACAACCTCCCAACGCGCATAGCGACGTGCTCGCCGAGCACAAGGGACAAAGAGTGCTCACCAAACGAGGTTCCATTCCCCCGCCTACGCTGTCCGGTACGGTGTCCGAGCGGTGCCCCCCGAGGTGCATGTCAGCCGGGATGGGGTGGGGGGGGGGGGGGAAGGGGGCGGAGGGGGTAGAGACGGGACCGTTAATATCGCGTCGGGGCTCGGGTGCTTCCCTCCCTCCCTGCTCCTTTTCTCTCTCTCGCTTGCTCTCTCTCTCTCTCTGGCTTTCGCTCTCTCACCACAGCGGGATACAGCCTGGACCGGCGCACGTCTCCATGGTAACCGGGAGGGACTCCGCTGTGATTTGTGATCTGTGATTTGGAGGCCGGGCATGCAAAGCCACGAGCAAACAAGGCAGGGCCTCCACCCCCCAGCATCTCACTGTTTATGGATGTTGAGATTTCCCCCCCCCTCACCCTCACCCCCCCCCCCCCCCAAAACAGCTCACAAAGAGAAGTCGCTCCACAGCCTGTGAAGGGAGACAATGGGAATGGAATCTTGAGAAGAGGGGCGGGGCCAACTGGGGGACTGAGTGACTGACGGGCTTGTGAAAGGTTCAGCGTGCGGTAGAGGGAGGAAGGGGGCGGGGGCTGGGCGGCCGGTGGGCGTGAATTAACGCAGGGCACAAAATGTTCAGAGCCAAGCTCTACATTACATCACATCCATTTATCCAGACGCTCATCCAGAGCAACTTGCAATGTAAGCGAACTCACACGCGTCAAGCCAAGCTGTAGTGGCTAACGTTCCCGGACCAGTGACACTGACAAGCGTACAACGCAATCACTGAAGCGCTAATGCAAGCTAACAATGCTAACTATGCTAACAATGCTAACCATAATACAAATCCTGAATGCACACGGATAACCTCTTTAACAAGCTACAAAACAAAAAAAAAAAGCCATAAAAATTCCACAACCTGTATTAATACGCGAGATGGTTTCGCTTCGGGGTGGCTGGACGGCCACGGGCAGGCGAGCTCTGGGAGCCGGGCGAACGTCCGGAACCGCCGGTCGCGTGCCAGGCGTGACTCGCTGACCTTGGGCAGACGGCACCGCCGAAGCTTGGCTAAATATAAACGCCCTCGCAGCGGGGGGGCCGCGCGTCTCCTCCGCCACGCGTCATCCGAGGAGGAGGAGGAGGAGGAGGACGACGACTCCGAGGCGTCCGGCGCCCGCGGGGAGCAGATCCAGGGCCGCAAATAGCGGCCTATCGCAGGGCCGAACGCGGAGGCTACGCGCTAACGCTCCTCGCGGGCTCGACAGAATCGATAACGTAAAAGATAAGACTCGGGATTGAGCTTTCCCGATTTATGCTGAATGAGTACCCGTGCGAGTGTGATATCGGTATGGATCTGGTATTGGTTACAGCGTACTGGAACACAAGGGGGATCGTATCTGCGCTGAGGAATCCTTTCAACGTGCCGAGACAGCCCTGCCTGTTCATATCATTAGCTGTGAATGGGGAAGTGTAAAAGATCTGGTACACTGTGCGTGCAGTTGTTGACAAGGACTTAGAATTCAGCAATAAGCCCTTAAAATTTCATTCGTGCACATGCACGTTTGCGATTGCCACCACGGAAGAAACCAGTAACTGGGAGAAGTCGCCGGCTTGCCGTAGACTGGACTCGCTACGTAACGTTAGCGCTGTGATTACACGACGCAGAGATAAGGGCGTGGCCGAGATCCTCCGACGCGAGGCTGGCCGCGCAAGCCGTGGGTCGAACCACATCGACCGGCGTCTGGGGAGAGAGCGTTCCCTCTGCGAAGCTCCAGCGACCATCTGGCACAAGGGGCTTCCAGTCAAAATGCTATTTGTCTCATTTGGGAACAAGCTGCGCTTGCAAGTCTTTCCAAACCATTTTTTTTGGGGGGGGTTGCAGGTTGGGCACTAATGCAGAGATGCTAATAGTAAGGCTAACCAGCATCCTAGACTCGTAGCGTGGAGAAAACGAGGCCAGAATGGTGCGGTAATGTCGCGCAAGCGCTATTTGTCGGTTGGCAAGGATGCGGGGGGGGGGGGGGGGGGCAGGCTTTGCTCCAGGTCGTCCTGGGTTCGCACCCCCTACGTGAGCAGAGGAGGGTGTCCGCGCTCAACCGCCAAGTCCTCGGCCTCTTCGCAGGTCATAACTCCGCCTGGATCAGTCGCCACAGCTAATAGGCTAGGCTAGGCTAGGGCGTTAGCTAAAGCAGATAAATGACACTTCTCATTCCCCGCCTCCCCCCTTCCCTCTCTTTCATCAGTGTAGCTCTAGTCAAGTGTGCACTTTCTAGGGATTAAAAAAAACAACAACAACGACAGGGTTGAGGAGGGAGACGACTTAAGGTTTTTCACCCGACTCCACTCGTTCAGCTCGAAGGGCCGCCGGCGTTCCGGAAGGATCCGGTCACAGCGAGCAGCGGCCCCCCCAAAGCACAGAATGCCAAACAAGGAGCGGCCAACGTTCCCCGGGCCTCTCCCGGTCAACTGCCAACAAGCCTCCTCCTTATCTCTGATCTTCCCTTCTAGAATCCACCGTCCCTCGGCGGCTGGCCCTCATTTGGGGGGGTGTACCAACCAATCGGAGAGGCAGGCCAGCTGGATCGCATCGGAGGCCTGCATGATAGATGCACGTTACTGCCAGTGCAGTGACCTGGGGTTGGCTGCGTGGCTCTTGGAAAACATGTCCGTCAACAGCAAAAACAAAGCCATCTGGGAAGCAGGGAGGCATTCCGTCTTTGTAGTTTTATTTAAACGTTCCTTTAGGCCATAAATGAGCGACCGTAAGCTTAGGTAACTGAGCCTTGGAGCTATCATTAAACCAATGATGCTGCGCAATGTTTTTAGCCGTAAAAAATAAATCACATTTTCCTGTCGGCGAGGGAGCGTCAAATCTCTACGCAATCTCCACTCAGGATTTCCTTGAGGAAAACACTCCAGTGTCGATAGAGGCCGTCTGTCATTCTCTTGGTAAACAGAGGTTGACAACGTAAGATAATGGTTCCTTTCGAAAATAAAAATAAAGTCTTGTTCGCAGCTGCCCTGCTGTTCGCAGTGGTTCCCAAACTTCTGGAGCCTTGGACCCAACTTCATCAGCAAAATGATTTTCCTGTGACCCACCCACTATTAATGCTGATATGCTATTTTAACAAATGTAGCAATACCTGACGAAACCGATCGCGGACTCAATTTAATGACGTGTTCAATTCGACGGACACGATTGTACGCAGTAGAATGTCCAGTGTTAACTCGGACTACGCAGGGACCATTAAGTGCTCTGTGAGAGTTGATTTAACACTGAGCCTTGCACTGTGGAACAGGAATAGGCGTATGATATCAGTACCATTAGTTGGTCGGCAACGACCAACCAATGAGAGAGAGAGAGAGAGAGAGAGAGAGACACCGGAGCAACAGAAAGGCAGACCCCCCCCCATGTGGACGCCATTTTTTTGTTTTTGCTTCATCATGTTAAATGGTAAATGGACTGCATTTATATAGCGCTTTTATCCAAAGCGCTTTACAATTGATGCCTCTCATTCGCCAGAGCAGTTAGGGGTTAGGGGTTAGGTGTCTTGCTCAAGGACACTTCGACATGCCCAGGGCGGGGTTTGAACCGGCAACCCTCCGACTGCCAGACAATCGGTCTTACCTCCTGAGCTAGGTCGCCCCTGTTTCATGCTGTACAACAAATGGATAAATAAGCAAACATTGCACAAGGGTCACTTCCAGGGCAAAACTTGGCCATTGGGCAACAGTAAAGATCGCCTGACTCATGGAGGCAGTTCCCCGCTACACAGCGGCCGGATGCAAATTAGAGACCGTGATTCACGAAAGCCCTGACTAACTGTGCAAACAGACCTCACGCGGAACTCATATCAGAGGTACAGTAAATCGCTGTGTGTGTGTGTGTGTGTGTGCGTGCGCGCACGTCTCTCTCTCTCTCTATGTACGTGAGCGAGAGAGAACATTTTCACTGTTGCACATCATTGGCCACTGACGCAACACGAGCCGGCCGGAGCCAATCAGAGACCAGCAGCGAGACACCGGGTTGCCGGTCCCATCCCAGGGAACAGCTCATACAAGCAGACTCATAGGGGCAACATAGCTCAGGAGGCAGTCGGAGGGTTGCCGGTTCAAACCCCGCCCTGGGCATGTCGAAGTGTCCTTGAGCAAGACACCTAACCCCTAACTGCTCTGGAGAATGAGAGGCATCAATTGTAAAGCGCTTTGGATAAAAGCGCTATATAAATGCAGTCCATTTACCATTTACAAGCGGAGTAGACGGCAGGGAGATCACAGGCTCTCACCCAGCAAGCGCTCCCTGTTCTCAACTTTGTCCAATTATGTCCTCTCTCTCTTTCAATACAGGCGGGGGCGACACCCATAGCTACCGGTAGCTATTCCTATCTTTAGCAGACGAGGATAAATAGGCAAAAAGGAACTGCTAAATATAATTCAACGTTATCTTGCTCCTGTAGTATTCATATCTGTCCTCTTGCGAATTGATCGTAACGCCGCATCTTCAGTTTCTCTCAGTTGCTTGTAAATGTACGATAACGCGCGTCCCTCTCTCCATCGAGACCTGCTGGGTGTCGGAGAGAGAGGGGGAGGCCTCCGACGAGCAGGACGGGGTTCACCCAGGCGGCGCGGGGGGTGATTTAGGGGCTCTTCTCGTGGAGCGGACTCTTAATGGGGCCCGTTAAGGAGGGGCGATGATGACCGCGACGCGCCATCATGGGCCGGTCACGGGCCACGGAGCAGAGAGGCTGCTGGGAGCGCAGAGGGGGCTCCGCTCAGTCAGGGCGCTGCAGTACAGGGCGGGCGCAATAGACACGCGCATTCTCACACGTGCATGCATTCTCACACACGCATGCATGCTCACATGCATGCATTCTCACACACGCATGCATACACGTGGGCACGTGCAGAATCTGAGGTAGTGGCCTTCGCTGTAGAGACAGGGCCCATGTTTTTGTTTTCTCCCGATATTTTAATTTAAACGTGTCTGTATGATAAGCTTTAATCCCCATTTTCATGAACTGACTGTTGGATTAAGCGTGTGTAGTGTCTAGCAGGTGACTGATTGATTGGAATGTTTCCAGGTGTGTCTAATTGTGAGCCTATTTCAGCTGTGTGGAGTAACAGAGGAGGTGATCTATGTGAATTAAGTTTGGGCAGTATGCTAGTAAAGCTTTTGCCTATTTTATTTTCTAGAGTGTCCAAGTAAAGAATTTACATAAATGTATATATATAATTGACTTGTATTTAAAAGTTGTCTGAAGATGCGTTGGACACAGACCACAGCACAACAAAACACACACGCCACACACACACACACAAGACACATGCACAACAACCGCACACACCACAGAAATGGAGGTGCTCCAGGTGGAAAAGGAACCCTCGCCGTCTGGACGGCAGCCGCAGACGCAGAGGTCGGGATTAGGAGCGGACGCCAGGAGGTGACCCGGCTTCTCCAGCGGCCCGTCGCCTTCAGAGCCGCGCCCGACCCACGCGAGCGAGCGAAACACATCGCCGCGGCATCGCCACCGTCACGCACGGGCGCTTCCTCCTCCTCCTCCTCCTCAACCAGCGCACCAAAACAGAGAAAGCAAAAAAAACACAACGATGCAAAACAGCTGACGGCGCAAGAATTCGCCCTCCGGGGCCGGAAAGCGGAACGCGAATCCGACACCCCTGAGACAGAAACCTCCGCCCCCCCCCCTTCCCCTACCCCCTCCGCCCCAGAGTAATTTTCCGCTCCCTTGGCTGAGCGCCTCGAACCCGCGGCTTTACCTGCGTCGCCGCGGCGACGAACCGCGTTCGGCCGGCAGGCGCACGGAAGAGAAAAAAAAAAAGCTCCCCGACGTCTTCAGGTCAGCAGCTGTCACAAAAGGGACTAGGCTTTACTGTCGCCGGCGCTCTCTCCATGCGTCAGGCCGAAGCTAAACCCAAAGCGTAAGCCGTTGAGCGGTGGGGGGGGGGGGGGTTAGCATTGATAGCGACCGATGTTCGCGGTTAACTTTCCCTTCAGCCGATTCGCCAGGGGGCGCGAAAAGCAGAGGCCCTGGTTGGCGGCTTGGCGGTCTGCCCCCCGCCCGAGGGGAGGGGCGGGGCGGGGCGGGGCTGAGGCGGCGGCGGTTTGGGACAGGTCTCCGGGGACGACGGTCTGACACGTTTTGCGGGTGACTCGGGGACTCTGGGACTCGGGCCGGGATTCTTGTGGGTTCACCCGGTCTGCCCAAACTCCCCGACACGTCAGGAGCCTTCGACGGCAGGGGCGACGCCGTCCGAAATTAGACCTGCTTTATCGTGGTCTATAGCGTACAGATGTGATTCTGAATATGGAATCACAGAGCCCTTCTGTTACCTTTCTGCGGAAGGTTCTGTGAATCCTTCATAAGAGCTGAATAACTGCTTCGCAAGCACTACATAACACCTTTAAAAGCACTGCATAAGCATTCATAAAGGCATACGTCAATTGACATTGAATGCCTGTTTTTAGTTCGACATACGAATTTAAGATGTCTGTCGTACTTATGAACGTACTATGTAGTGCTTATGAAGGCATTATGCAGCTCTTACGAAGGGTCAAACATAAACAGCGTTACCCTTTCCGGTCACCACTGAAGCAGAACCCTACAGAGGCAGGACACAGAAGGAAAGTGATGTCAGCTTCAATTCCATCTACCACTCAACCAATCAAAGTACTTTATAACCGCTCATAAGATTATTGCACGCCAACATCGTGGTTTATCGGACACGTTCAACACAGGCACAAATAAAGAAAACAGGGATGATTCTGATTTAAGAAAATATCCTGCCAATGACGACAGGATTTTATTGTTATTTTTTATTTATTTTTTTTTTTTTTTTTTAAATCAAGCACATTTTGCACAGGAATAAATGTGCAACTTAAGCCCTTAAAAAATAAATCCGTACTTAAATACGGGTACGCTCACGGCAGGATCGTCTAGTACTTTGTCCTCATTTGCTTCTCAAATGTCGAGCGCTTCACAATGAATTCAAATCACAAGATGGAAAAAAAATATATAAATAAAAAAATCGAGCAGCAGCCCCAGGCCTGCCGGCTGTAGATCGGGAACGAATCGGCTCTCCGGCTCCTTCCCCCCCAGGCAGCCGGGGCCAGGGTCCGACAGTACCCGCGCCAAAGGGAACGGCCGCTCTTGCGTTTCCTTCTGCGTTTTCGCATCACGACGCCGAGAACACACCGACGTAAAAACCCCGCGCGTTAGGGCGCCCTTATTAGGATTTACGACGGCTTTTCTAACCCCCTCCTCGAACAGGCAAGCGTCGGAATACTAACAGGCCTAACACTGTGAGGCGCCTGTGGAGGAGCGCTAGCCGCGCGCTCAGAATTTAGCGGCGCTAGAGCGCTCTGGGTGCACTGCCTGCTGGGAAACGCAGTCCTCCGGGAGCGATTCAAATCTCCCAGCCACCGTTCAACTCCCGACAGGCAAAGTGACTCAGATAGCCTACATAAGTGCACGACGTCAACGAAGCTAATAGATTTGAGGCGTTAATAAAGTTAAGTGTTAACAAATGGTTGCGTTGTGACGGTTTGTACGTAAAAGTTCAAATTTAGCTCCAAATTAGCTCCGTAAACAAAGAATTTAGATTTTTACACAAAAAAAAGGCTGTTGGATTTTCAACAGGAAAGGGTAACAGTGAGACAGAGGCCCTCTCTGCTGTCTACAGTGCGTGGCAAAAAAGGAATATTCTAGAATTTTTAGTAAAATGAGAAAACTTTGCATGTTCACAGGATGAGGGATTAACGACTGTTTTCAACCCTTTATCTGTGCCACTTTTCAGCAGTTTAACCAGAACTCCACAGTCCGGTCAGCCAGCTCTCAGTAATGTCGTTTACTGAAATGCAGTGGAAGCTTCTTCTTATCGCTTGACGTGTTCGTGCGGATTTCAATTCCGGCTTGCGTCAACGTGGAAATATAAAGCAAGTGCTGTGCTTGCAGATTGTCTATTCTCATAATGATTTGATCCACTCTAAGCAGGGTTCTCTCCTCACTGAGTACCTAATTGAAGTTTTGTCCGCTGCCAACTTTGCTCCCTCTTTCTCTCGCTTTCTACAACCCCCCTCCATCCCCCCCCACAAAAGAACTAATATACCCAAAGGACGCAACTCTCCCATGAACTTCTCTTATGTAACAGCTATGAGGGGGGGGGGGGGGCTCTGTCACCGTGAGCAACACTCAGAGCCCTGCAATTTAAAAAATTAGATTCCTCCCCCAATTAAAAATCACAAAATTACACAACATACCAAACACAGACTAAACCGGCCTACTAGGATGGAATGGTCATTTCTGCTCCGGTGTTTAATAGCCTCCGGTATTGGCCCAGCTATTCTTTTAAAGCTCATTTTCAGCAAATGGGTTTCCGTTTTCCTCAGACTGTTTATGCACTAACGCCCTTCTATGCAGCGGTTCAATACCATCTGTTTAAATTGAAATGTGGTGTCCGCCTCAAAACAGATTCGCAACATCTTGTCCAGTCGCCTCACACCACGGCCACGGCAGTAGCAACCATGGTTTAAGAACATACAAGCCCAAGGGCGGGGTCCTCAACCCCGGTCCTGGAGGGTCACATGGTCTGCTGATCACAGTCATTCTGCGCTTCACTGATCGATTAAAGCGGTTGATTGACACACTTACCTCACCTTTTTTGTTTTTGTTTTACCGTACACTAAGCCTTAATTTTATATGGGCAGTGCCTATACAACAAAATATTTTATAGGCACCTTTATTTGGGAGACACGTTGTGTGGTGGACACTGGCCACACCACAGGTGTGTTTATATATGAATACACAAGAGACAAGCAACTCAATATTATACTTGAAATACACGCACGCAAACACATCTCAAACACATGCGTTTGAAACACTGCCTGTGTGTTGACTACAGCTATGCCCGCCTGCTCTGGCACACGCTCAGTGGAGGTAACGGGACCTCTCCTGCCCGCTGCCCAACGTTCCAGGCGTCGCCCGCGCCCCGCAACAAACCGACTGGGGTCATGGGAGGCCCCCCCCCTCCACCGGCTCCCCACCCCCCAGGCTGGCTCGCGGCCCCTCGAATCGCCGAACGCGCGTTCCGTAAATTCGGTTGCTCTGGCTGAGCGGCGAGCGACGCTCACGCACGCTACCAGTCGCGCGTGCGCTAACCACAGCTGTAACGCGGCACCCAAAGCAGGCCGCGGCTAACCAGCAACGCGCAGTGCAGATCTGAAGAACCAGCCATACCAACTTCCAGTTGCTCTTCAATCCCACTACGTACAGGAGTGCGATCTGCGAGGCAAGAACACGAGTATGTAATGTCACCCAGAAAACTGCGGTTCTTTGATTGTAAATGATGCTAAAACAAAGACAGTATTTATTTAGCTACACATCGTTGGCATAGAAACCCTGTTTCAGAGCCTTTGAACTTTCTAGCCCCGGTGCTCATAGATGCAGAACTGCCCCTCCCACATGGCAGATCTGACATTGCACCTATGGCCCCGCCTTATCCACAAGAGGGGTATTTTAGTACATCTACCTCAAAAGAAACACTTCCATAAAAATGGAAGTTCAGTTCATGGGCTTCGATAAGGATTCTGAATTCTGGTGTTAAAAGCATTTAACAGCAACCCCCCTTCCCCTTCCCCCTCACACACAATCTCCATGCTCTCCCGGTCATATCATCAAACAGCCCCGTCGCTGCTGCAGCTGTTCAAATATTGTGTCACGTGATCTCGGCCGCGCACAAAAGGGGCATTTAGCGACCGAGGGGGAAGCGGGGTACGGAGAGACACGCTCGCACGACCGAGGGAGCCGAAGCCACCGGCTGCTGTTGTGTACTGGGGCGGGGCGCCCTCTTACCGTGCCAAGTGTGGCAGCCTGCCCCCGAGGAACTCACCCCTACTTCAACTACAAAAACATCTCGGAGAACGCAAAAAACATCTCCGGGGAAAACTAATTACACCTCTGCCGGAGTCTACAGTTACAGACAAACACAGAGTAGGGAGGCAAATTATATGCAAAAAAAAGAGGGAATGTAATTTCCTATGCAGAAAAACGACAGAATCAGCTTTGGTAGGCGCCCGTCTCTAAGTAGAATCTTTCCTGCCATAAATGCTTCGGGTTCACAGCCACCTTTCGTCAACCCTTTAAGGTGTGAGATCACAAGTACGCGAATACAATTCTCAACTGAACGTTCTAATGCTGATGTCACAATCCCTACTGGTAACTGAAAGCAATGGAGGTGTAGAACACTGACTTTATTTTTTTAATTTTTAAAAACATTCCAAAAAACCTAAACAAAAGTGCTAAAGGTCAAATTCTACTGTCATTTTACCACCTGACAGAAGTTATTGCAGAGCTCTGATGTTAAATTAGTCCGATGCTGTATGCGTTAATGGGTCACTTCTATTGATCTCACAGAGCAGTGAACGCCTCGTTTTTAAAGGCATCTGTCATCTCGCATGATTTCAGGGATCACACATTTTGACGAATTACATGAGCGCACGCAGCGAGTCTAAAGGTAAATCTCGAGTTGTCAAGGCAACTGCCTGGTAAACTGGACCAAGATTAAACACGCGCATTTTCTGATTTAGCCATTAAGCAAAGCTATTTTACTTACAAATACAAGCGCGCAGTTTACATGCCGATGCGCACCTGGTGCGCTGCACCTCATTTAACGTGTCACCAGGAACACGAAAGCTGGCGTTCGATCTAACTGTTGCAATAAAGTGGAATTATGAGGAAGAGCGGTACGCGGCTTTCAAATTAATTCCTATTGCTCGCGAGGATCCTCGCAAGTGATGACTCAGCTCCGCGGGGACAGTAGCCTCCTGTTTCCGACCGAGCCCCCTCGCTGCACGGCACACAATAGCCTGTGTTCAGTCGCGCCGGTCGAGCCGCGCGCGCTGGCACAACAATGAATCCGCGCTCCCATCCCCCAAAATGCAACTGGAGCGCGTTCTTGAACATCAGAGAGTTGCGCTGATTAAAAGCAGCTTATGACAGAACGCGTAGCCTGCCCTACGGCTAGAGAACAGAAGGTGACGTCATTTTTAAAGTATTCGGATAAACACTCCCCGCGGTTGTGTAGTAACTACGCGAATGTCATACGCCTTTTTTTTTTTTCTTTTCTGGCCTTTGAAACTCCGCTGGACCTACAAGCGAGACGACAAAAAATGCGCTGTGAACGGCTCAAGGAATTATACCCACTTCAAAAGCGAATAAGCTACTGCAAACATCGCTAGGGGACTGGCTGTTCTCTCTGAAACACAACTTTAAGTGTTTTAACCCGCAGAGAATCATGTGAACAAGGGTATGATCATGTAAGAGGGAAGACGAGGATGCCAAGGATTGCTGTACAAGATATATGTGACCGTTATGTGAGCAGTTTGGGTTGCCAGCAGCTGATGCCAGCTCTGCGCATTCATTTGCTCGCGAGGCCTTCGGCCAAATAAGGCTCCGCTTCCAAACAGCTGTTACCGCAGGAGGCCAACACCCGAGGCGGAACGCGGGCCAGAAGCCGAATCCGGTCCAACCGCAGGAGCCAGAACCTTCCCAGAAAACTCCCTCAAACTTCCTCCAGAGTGCGGGCAGCGACGCTGCCATCGCCGATAGCCACCCAAACGCGTCGGGGGGGGGGGGGGCAACACGCGACGGTTCTCGCGATGTTTCTGGGTAACTTTGCGGTGACGCCGCCCGCGAAGTTACCGCCGCGTCCAAAGATCGCGCGTTGCGCGAGGAATGCGTGGAGAGGGACGTGTGCGTTTTGGGAGAGAGACCACATGCACATCCAGTGCTGTGAGAAATCGCTTATGCAAGAGAAAAAAATAAGACCCGTTAGTAACCTCACAGAGCAATAACCCTTGTCACCCTGAACATAGATGTAACTTTAAAAAAAACAATATTGCAGCAAAGTCACCTAGCAGTCTTTGCCCGTTTCTCCCATCTTGTCTCAGTGAAATGTAGACCCCCCCCTCGGAGGCCTTTGGCCAATCACAGAACCGATAACTGTGGTGATGTCACTGAAGCGTTTCAGTAAACTATCTCCATATGGCATAAAGTCACCAGGAAGCCTTGCTCTGAGCTCCATAGACATTTTCCCCCTCTCTCTCACAATGGACATTTATCTTTTATTTTCTTAAGGGTACACATTTCATCTTTAAGCATTCATCGCAAAATTAGGAGTCGTGCTTTTTTGCAGACGAGCTATGTTTAGCCTTTGCAAGTAGTACAGAAACAAGCAGTACGTTCGTAACAACAACAGAAACATTCATAAACATTTAAGGCAGAGAGCACAAATAGGTACGTGGTACGTGGTGACAGCACATTCGGTGGCTGGAGACGGCATCAGCAGTAATGTGAAACGAGCAGGCTATGCTAGCTGCGACACGACCTACCAGGAACACTTGAGTTTTCTGTGATTTTCTCAGAACTCATCAGCCTGTTCTGATTGGACGAGGCAGATAATCCACACTCTCTCTGCCCACTTTGCCATTCCCTGTTTGAGCAGAGGAGAGGAATATGGACTGTAACTTAGCGAGCCAAACCAACAATGGCCTGCGGGCCAAAATACTACAATTCCCAGAAGGAAAGGTGGACCATTGCATAGCACACTATTACAGCACAGCCTCGAATAGCCAATTTATTTATGCAAGTCGAGAGCATAAATTGTGCCCACAAACTTCAATTGATTTTATTCACGAACATCACTTATTTTACCTAGCTTAATAGGGCTTACTATGGCTTGCATTTGACTAACATTTTATAGTTTATCTTCTCTTATCTGTATACTGTAATTCCCATTCACATCATTTTTTAAAGAGGATTAATTTCTTAACATTTCCCCCACTTTCGTGGGGCAGTTGCCACGGCAGGGGGAGTTTGGGCCCCTGGGGGAGTTTGGGCCCCAGGCTGTGGCTTGGGCGTCCTCGATAGAGCTTTCGGTAGCGCACCAAGGTCATTCGAAACAGAGTCAACACTGCGCTGTGGATTGCACACCTTAAGCCCTGGGTTTGCTCGCTGTGACCCGCGCTATCAGGGACCTCAGCCGCACCGGAGCTGGGGGGGGGGCACCGGCCTGGACCAGGGCCAGGAACCAAATCACGAGCCGACCTTGAGATCCACGCAGAGCTAAAGATAGACGGCGGGAAACCAGCAGCTTGCGTCGCCTTCAGACCAGAACTGGGTCAAATACGCATTTGTTTCAGATTCAAATAGTTTTCTACGCTTTACTGATCTTGTCCGGTGTGTTGGAACCAATACTACCAAATACTCTCAAAAAAGTGCAAACCCCGCCTTCTGGTCATATTGGGAGGCTCAGTTTACACCAGGCAAGAACAATAGAGCACAGAAAAGCATTTGAATCCAAAACAAATAAGTATTTGACCCAGGTCTGCTTCAGACAAACAAAAACAAGTTTTTCCTTGGATTTCACCCCGTTTGTGTATTCGGTGAATGTTGTTCAGGCCTTTCAGCTGCCAAATTTATTGCCGCAGATGTTAGGCCCGAGAGCCTTGTGGCTTTAACGTCTCTCCGAGTTCAGAGGTCACTCCCAACGTTCAGTTGTAAATGGACTCGGGATGCGTTTGTGAAGCCTGTGTTTGAGGGTCCAAGAGCAGAGCCTCGGCTGTTTCCTGGGTCCGGAACGTTTCTTGGGAGCGATTCACGTTTGGCCCCAAAATCCAAAAGATCTCCGATTTCATTGTTCTCATCCCAGACAGGTCTAGCGTGGACTCCTTCTCGTCTACCACATTATGTCGTTTCAAACTCAATTTCTACCAATTTCTACCAATGATACATTTGCCCAGTCATATCCGCAATTCCATTTCGCTGCTGAACAGTCATCCATCCATTCAGCTGCCAATTCAATGCATCGTAGAACTAGCCCCCCTGCCCCCCCCCCACTCAAGGAAATGCTGTGGCCAACTATGTGCTGTCCAGCACAGCTGCTGCTCACCAGTTGGCAACAACACATTCTGATACCAAGGGACGAACCCATACCCTAAAACTCAGAGGATATCATCCTATCCACCCTCAACTCCCTGTTTTATAGGGCAAGGGTATGATCATGTTTGTTTAATGTAGCTTAATGCTCATTAGGGTAGTCTTGTTCTCGTTTGTACGGCTTTGTTTAATATTTTATAGGGTAGATGACAGAGAATTTTGTTGTATAGCCTACTCGCTGTGGCCATTGCCACACTGTTGATTGCATTGTTGTTTGTATTTCATGTTTCCAATTCCTGTTTCTATGTGTACGCTTTGGCAATAAGTACAAGTGCGTTTCATGCCAATAAAGCATTTTGAATTTGAATTTGAATGGTTTCCCTGTCTAGTGAATCACTGCACTCTGACCCCTGAACTTTGCCCCTGCTTGCATTGTAAGCCACTCGGGATAAGAGGGTTTGAGTCAATGCTAGTAAAAGGTAAAGAGATGGATGCATGAAGACGGGACGCTTTTTGCGCGACCTTGGAAAAGCACGCGCAGAATTTGGCGGAGGAACGGATTCATCGCGGCCCTGCCCATCGGATCCTCGTCCCAAAAGGCCCCAGCTGCAGGCCGGGGAACCAAACCGAGCGTCAGGAGGACATCTTTTCAAAAAAAATTTTTAACCTAAATATATTTCACGGTGGTGTGTTTAAATAAATATATGTATCCAGTTTGAGTTCTCCCAGACCCAAATTGACAGCTTGGCTCCATTTATTTCCTTCCTTCCTTTCACCCCCCACGCCCCTTCCCATGCATGTTACCTGCCTGACCGCACAACTGGAATTCCCACACCCCCCCCATAAAATGGCCGAACCCTCAGAGTTATTTCCGAGCAGGAAAGGCTCACAGACGCGCGGCGTTTCGCCGTTAGCTCTGACGCCACGCCGCAGAGTCCTGTTCCCAGAGAGCCGTGGGGCCGGAGCGCTTAGTCGAGCTTTTGGGGGGGTGGAGAGCCCGCCCCGCCCCGCGATACCGCTGTCATCGCTGCGGGCGTGGCGCTGAAAGATCCGGCGGCCTCTGGGGTCACAGCTCTAAATGTTGCTAATTCGCTGCACTGCGTTTCACGCAACGGCTGCAGCTGCAGTGACGAGACAGGAACCGCGACTGAGTGACAACAAACTGAGACATGAACTGATGACAAAACTGAGACTAGAGACTGAGTGACCCCACAAGACAGACTACTGAGACTGAGACTGAGTGACACACAAACTGAGACTACTGAGACTGAGTGACACACAAACTGAGACTACTGAGACTGAGTGACACACAAACTGAGACTGAGTGACACACAAACTGAGACTGAGTGACAGACAGACTGAGACTGAGTGACAGACAGACTGAGACTGAGTGACAGACAAACCCATTTAGACTCACAGCGATTGATACAAGTGCCTGGTAATGGGGGCGAGTCAGAGAAACAGAGATCGGGCACCAATAAGCCCGTGTGCGCCTGGGACTGGGCGAGGCTGGCACAGAGCACCGGATCAGACGGTCTTATTTTGTCAGACAGTGAGGGCGGGTCAAGATTTTTCTTTTTTAAAATCTCAGACTTAGACGAATGTTGCTTTCTCCTCTCCCGGACGTAAAAACATTGCCTAGCCGTCTCCACGGGCTCCAAACGAGGTCAGTGGAGGAGAGGGGAGATTCCAGACCGACCGCATCATCCCTGAACCCAAGGGCCGTGTCCCTTTCTAGAAGGATCCGCGCTGCGGACGTCGCCGCCAGCAACGCCGTTGCTGCAAGACGCTCGCAACCGACGAGGCCAGAGCCGGGTTACGGTGGAAACATTGCGACAGAGAGGGCAGCGTGCATCTTTTAACGTTCTCCTTCCAGTGCTTACTCGGACCTGACAAACCAGCTTCCGGCCACATCGCGGGCCTGCATCAACAAAACCAGAAACCCCGATTCCCCCACATTCCCTCGGAACGCTACGCTACGCTACGCGCGCTCGCTCGCTCGCCCGCCCACCCCCACCCCCACCCACCCCCAGCATAACCCCCCGCAATTCCGAAACGATGCACCTCCCGTCTATCAACGCAGGGTTTAAATGGCGGCGCTCGTAGAGGAGCGGGTTTCCTCCGCGCGAATCCAAAACACTTGAATTTTACCTTATTTATTATGCGACTGTGGTTCAGCCGCCCGCAGAGGAGTTCTGCGGCTAGTGGAAACGCACTTCGTATTTCGGACAGATATAGGCTAGCGCTCGCCACTGGCGTGCGTGGGGCTACCGTCATGCTACATTTGAATGTCGTAGCCTAGCTGCAGCCCTTAGCGTTTAGCATCACGCGGTTTCGAAGGGGGACGTCGAGCACGTTTCCACGTGCAGTTTGCAGCGGGGCAGCGGAGTGCGAGCGCGCAGGGACGGGCTGCGCGGGTGCCGAGGCGCAGGGGCGCAGCGCCGCAGCCCTGCAGCGCCGCAGCTCGATGACGGACGCGTGCCGAGAGCCGGCGTCCAGCCAGGCAAACCGCGACGGACAGCTGACCATCAGAGAACCCTCCGTAATGTGGATTAACCAGGGACGGGAGGGGGGAGTCAGGTAGTCGCTCCAAAGACAGATCCTCAAAGTAATCCCTGGCCTCTGGGTTGCCAGGTTGGATAGAGTGTGTGATAATTCCCAGAAATGTAAGTAATTACAGATTTTAAAAAAATAAATAAAAAAAAAAGACCTCAGGGGCTAGAGTGCCAAACAAATATTTGTAGTTATGGCAATATTTTACCATTTACAAAGACTTAACAATTCAAACATAATTCATCATTCACATTTGCACATGCTACCAAAACTGTTCATTGATCTTTTCCCATTTGATTTCAGAATGAATCATGTTGAATATTGTAATGCATTCTTCAAATTCAGTAATCAGCTATTTATATTCATCTTTTTATGTTGTTCATCACAGCTTAAGCTAGGTGCTTAGTGACATTCATAACCGTGCAGATTGTTTATGGGGATCAAATTAAAACAGTGCAATAAGAACATAGTGCCAGTTTGATTACCCCATGGATAGATCGTTTTGAATGCCAGGATGTGAACACTGCATTTATTTAAATTAAACATAAGTGCCAAATAATCCTTTTTTACTTGGTAGGGTGTGAATGTATTACACGGCAAAATATTCAGTGTTAAATGAACTCTTACTGAGTACACATGGTCCCTGTTGGACTCAAGTTCTTTGCTCGGGTTGAATTAACACAGAACGTTTTAGTGTGGGACATACAGTAGCCTATGCTGTGATATTTGGTGGAAAGCTGCTATTCTTCTGATTTTTGGCTACGCAGTAAACCAAAGGATGTGCTTCCTAAAAATGACACTGTGTTAGCACAGAAGCATTTAGCGGATTCCTGTTATTTTGCCCCCGAACAAAAGGACAGCAATTACGGAGTATCTCAGCTTGCAGGGAAACAAAGCGCCTGCAATTCTAAAGCGGATAGAGACGGATGGAACCAGATCACGACAGAGCAGAAATAGCCGCGGTTTGCGACGAACCCTGAACTGAGCTGAACTCCCGCAAGCTCGCAGAGGGGACGCGGAAAGAGGGCTACGTACGGCGATCGCGCGTTCTCGAGAGCAGGTCACGTGGAGTCGACGGCGCCCTCGGAAATGCATTTTAAAGAAATCAATAAGAAAATGCCGAAGAAGCACTTTGTAGGACTGATAGCAAGCAGAGACTGTTATGCATGTTAAAATGGTCGCGCTTAAGAAGTATTGTGTTTACCAGTGCTAATGCCTGTCTAATGAGATCTCGCAAGAGAGCACCTTCTCTTCATGGATATCCATTGCTCAGTAATAACATTTGGATCTCTCCCAGGAGACAGACACAAACTGTCGACAAGCCATTCTGGGTTGTGCTTTAAAAAAACTGCAGCGATATTAAAGTTCAAGTTTCCAATGTATTTGAAGTACATATTGGTAGCAAGCATTTGCAGGTGTAAGGCACGAGTTAGCATACCACGCTAGCATACAGGATATATAACCTGAGACCCCATCACTTACTGATTTTCACTAATATACAATACCAATTGTGTGCTACCACATTCAATCCTCCCCAAACACTGAACTGTAGGGCAAGAATTTCATATGAAGTCTCTGTGCACACATTACATCACAGGCACTGTGAGTTTGTATCTGTGCACCTATTACATCACAGACACAGTTCAGCTCTGTGCACACACCTGCCACAACAAACACCACATGTACTTCTATAGCATTTATTTTAGCATGAAATGTGATGTCATTTGGTAACTGTATTTCTTAGATATTACTTTCACTCCACACTCCACAGCTGCTGTTAAAATATGGCTCCCAGAGTACAGAGATATCCCAGCACGCAGCACTCTAGATTGTCAATACCATCAGGCATCTGATAGACGGCTCTCCCCCTGAGAGGCCCACCACCTGCGCCGGCCTGGGTGATGGATCCAGATCCCCTATCCATGTGATGGAGGCATGGCGGCCGCAATAGGCTAATAGGGGATTATGAGCGTCTGATGAGTTTGCATGGCCGTCCACAGCCTTACAAGGGCAAGGTACCGATGACCAGCCAGGCCTGCTGAGCGGAGGCAGCAGGAGGAAGAGAGTGTGGGGCTGGGTGGGGAGAGATATTCCCCCACCCAACACCCTTCAACCCCACCGGACCAGGGCAAAAGGCTTAAGCGTTGCCAAAACAACAAGCGCCCCCCATTCCCAATGCATTAACATAGCGTCCCATTCAAAGAATGCAGCAGAGGACTTCTCGCTGTCAACAACTACACCGAGCCAAGATAGCAAGCACTCGCTGCTCCATTTACACCCCTCTACACATTAACTTTGACAGCAAACAACACACACAATGTCTACACCTAGAGGGAACAGGGGAGAGGCAGAAGGAGAGAGGGGGGAAAGATAGAGGGGGAGCCCTTTGCCTGACAGAAGCAGGGTACATTTTGCAGCTTAGACATCTAACCCTTTAACGAGTTGGGTTCGTTTTTGGAATGTTTCTTTCAAAATTCTAAGTCAGTGTTCTGGAACTCCATTGCTATCTATTACCTGTAGTGACTGTGACATCAGCATTAGAATGTTAAGTCAAGAACATTCTAATCACATATGTGATCTCACACCTTAAAAGGTTAGTTTGGTTTTACATAAGAGCACAAGTGACGACGAGAACAGGATAGACCATTCAGCCCTTTTTTTTGTATTACATGAAACAGCGCGGATATTTACCAATGTAACCAAATCGGTTTGAATCCTTGTGTGGCCATTGTAAATACTGCTCAAACGCGTCATGGGCTAGGCTGCAAGGTGCATGGTGACAGAAACGCGAGTCTCTGCATAAAATCCGCCATTCATAACATCACCTTTCCTTCCAGGAATCGCCAAGAAATACAAGGGTAGTAAAACAATTAGGGCTCCACAAAACGACCCTAAAGCAGACTACAAATTGGATCCCACAGTACCGCACCGGCAATACGCCTTTTTAGGACCGTAAAACCTGCAGAGGGGGAATCGAGCTGCAAAGATAAAAAGGAATCCCGGGTGCGCGCGTCGTGCACACACCTGCACCACATCAACCCCGCTGTACGTTCGACACCACAGCCTTACGTGAACGCTCGTGAAAGTCGTGAGCAAACCATGAAATAATGACAGCCGAAAACACGGAGTCTCCCGGCTGCCTGATAGCTACGTTCGCATGCAAGCACGCGGGTAGAGCCACTACAGATTCTTCGTTAACGTTTCCTTTACAGCTTCATTGATTCACGGGTAGCATCAGGACTGTTATATAATGTTCGGCTTGCCGTTTGTTTATCTGACAGTATTCTGGCTCCCTGTCAGCGCAGTTCCAGCAGAGCAGAGGGACAGTTATATGCTAATGAGCCGAGCTCTGTGGGTAATGCTGGTATTAGCGCCGGATAAAGGAGGTTCCAATGCGCCGCCGCTGGCTCGTCGCCATGTGGACGCTGCGTCACCGTGCCGACCAGCAGCAACAACTGCCGTCACTGTTACCCACAGAAACACTGCAGCTCCTCAGCTACAGAGTACAGGCATGCATGCACACACACGCACGCGTACACGCACACTCGCAAGACAAAAACCAGGACACACGCACACACAAAATCAGAAAAGAACATGCGCACTATACAAAAACCACCTCTCTCTCACACGCACACACACCAGCTGTTCAAAAACCAGGACACACACACAAGCTATGCAAAAACGATGACACACACACACACCAGTTCTACAAAACCATGACACACAGCACCGCCAGCTTCTAGTAGGTAGCATTATAAAGATGCCCATCACAACCAACACACACACTCACACACACACACCCTGCGGATCACAGGTGAAGCGGAACAGCACTTACCAGCACTACGAGCTCCGCGCCTTAATCTCTTCCTCAGTGAGAAGCGAGCTCCTCTCGTCCTCCGCTCTCCTCCTCCTCCGCTCCCCCGCGTTCGTGGACAGCCGCCAGGTACTTCCTCCTGCCCCGAGCTCCTATCTCGCGTACGGCGGTCAGCGGCAGTCTGCGGCGGTGTGGTCTAGCAGCACTCCACTGTCTTCACCCGCTCTCTCTCTCTCTCATCTCCGCTCTCTCTCTCTCTCCCTCCCTCTTTCTCTCGCTCTACGGTTTGTCCAAGGTCAGTAGAAAGGATGTTCCCAGCGCTTGAAGGCTCCTCCCACACTGCATGCCTGCACTGGATTCAGCGGAACACTCCTTCCTCCCTCCCTCTCCCCCTGTACTCCCCTCCCTTCCCCACCACCGAGAGCCAGATTAACCCTCCCGCTCCCGGCCCGAGCCATAGGGTCAGACAGGATTAATAATGGGGGGGGGGAGGGGTCAGGGCATGGACCACCCAACATCGGACACCGCAGCTAGGCTAAATCTCCCCCCTCTCCACGAGCAGTTGGGCTTCCAAGTCCATCGCCGGGGGGGGATTATGAACTTCACTTTGTTCTTGCCTTTTCACTCGTACCACAACACGACTGCCCCCTTAAAAACAGTTCCCGTCTACAGAGGAACATGGGTATAATTGCAGGTAATTACAAGCAGAGGATAATTACAGGTAAAGGAAGCTAAAAAAGAAAACAACTTTAACATGTCATTTGGAAACAGTAAACAGACAAATCATTAGATGTTACAGAGAAGAGGGATTGTCATTTGAATTGTACACATTTTAGATCAATGGAGGGACTCGGGTGGACTAGTCATTCAGGTGTTTGAGGCTGCCTACGCAAAAAGAAACCTGAGACTGAATAAGTAAATACTAAATCGCACTCAAGCATAATCCACACACAAGTTAAAGAGAGCTTAGAAATGTGTACGGTGAAGGGCCTGGAGTTAAAGAGCTTAGAAGTGGGTGGGAGATGGGGGGGGGGGGGGGGGTTGTCACAGACGATTCCTAAATGAGGCGTTTAGTGCAGCGCCCCTACCTCCAGTCAACTTGGGTCACCCTGGAAATGACACCTGTTGCTGCTCCGTCCGAACCACTTTTCTCCACCCAAAATCCCACCTGAGGACTGTGGAGACCAGGAAGGGGTTGGGGGGTAAGTAATTTACAAAATAACAGCCAGGTATGAGAATGCACAATTTGAACCAATTCCCGATTATGCCAAGCATTGTGTTGCATTATAACCATAATTTTTTAAATAACTATCTACATACCTTCGTATTTTTTGCGCCACAAACTCTTGACACAGTTCTCATTTCTCAGACGTCCTAGCCACAGGGAAGGCACGTGAGCGCTGGGAAAGATCCTATTTCTGCATTCTTGACAAAGCGACAGGCGCAAAATGCGACAAGATATGACGTAACAACCTGGAGCACGAGATGCTAATGCGTGACACAAAACGCTATTTTTACAGTTCAGATTGTTCCGTTACACATCGCCGCACATCAGCATATTCAAAGTTTCAACGGTAAGAACATTTCACGGCAAAAAAAACAAAACAACTATTGAAGTGTGAAGGAGTAGCCTTCACTGCAGCGACAAGACGCGTTTTGTTTTTTTCCCAGATATATTTTCATTTTAAAACTGTCTATGATAAGCTTGAATTGCCATTTTCACAAACTGACTGTTGGTTTAAGTGTGCATCGTGTCAAACAGGTAACTGATTGATTGGAATGTTTCCAGGTGTGTCTAATTGTGAGCCTATTTCAGCTGTGTGGAGTAACGGGGGAGGTGATCTTTTTGCAACTAAGTTTGGGCAGTAGGCAAGGCTCGTAAAGCTTTTGCCAATTTTATTCTTGAAGTGTCCAAATAATTTAGATGTAAATGTCCTACAGTCTCTATATATTTTTGAGCTCCGGCAATAAAATAAAAAATATATAAAAAACCTTTGGTTATGCAAAGAATTGGCCGGGTTTGTGACATCAAGTATTCTAAAGAACCAACTAAAGAACTATTCTTCAGTATGATTTCTGAACATGCAAAGGGTTAAATCAAAATGATTAACATATAATGGTAATGCCACTTTATATTCACAGTATGATTTTTTACAAATTATTCATAGAGGATCTCCTACACTTATATTTAACAGACAACATCTCAACACATTTAACATACACAATTTAAAACTACTGATCTGACTTAAACCTCAAACTAAACAGCACTACCCCCTGCAGGTCAAAACAATGTCCATTCCTAAATATTATACGGTGTGTAAATCTGTCCGCCATTGCACAGATGAAAATCTCTGATAAAAGATGGTCATAGTATCATGAAACAAATAAATGGCAAATAAAGACTGCAAATGTAAATTAAACTGGGATCGAAAGCAATCAGTTTCACGCTTTCGGTCGTGGAAATTCGACTTGAACGTGCGCATGTTTTCAGGGATAATAAAGTATAGCTCTCAATCCTTGTGTGCATCAAAAAGTGAAGTGAACGGGGACGCATTATGCACTCACCGAACAATGCAATGCGCAGTCGCTTAATTTCACTACGCAACGACCACTAATAACCTGCCGAGGTATCTATCTCACCGCTCAGAAACAGTTTGAATAAAACAAATTCCACTCAAGCAACGGTTACTATCATGATGTTAAATGTTTAAACTCAGTCAGTATACAAAACCACATCATTCAGTAAAACAATGAAATTAAACGTTAAAACATATATTAACCATTTTTTCCACCAAAACATCTGATGATAATCAAAAGTGATTGAACAATATGAATTTTTAATTATTTTCCCCCCCCACTTTTCTACTATAAAGATGGAGAACTGACTCTACAAAAGTGGAGAGGTTTCCTGTAAAATTATAAATACGTGGTATTCCTTTGTGAAGGAAAACATTATGGCTGTTTCCTCGGTAGATTCGGTCGGGTCTAGTGAATTCCATATATGTTGAATTAAAACACACTCGGCACTGAAAGCAAGGATTAGTTCAAACCGCTTTAATACAGAGTTTTAGCGCTTTAGTACAGAGTCTGTAGGAACGCAAAGACAGTATGTGCGGACCGACAGGGGATGCCCGGCATATAGGGAATCTTATCTTTTACACTCATTAACACAAAGATACTTTTCCCCCAGTAACTTTGATATTTTAGTTTGTTAGCATGCCTAAGATAAGACACCGGGCCCAATTGGTCTGCAGCATGAGAGAGAGAAAGTGGGAGAGAGGGGGCCCATCTCCTGTTTATGGAACCGTCCTGAACCTTTACAGAATTGCATAGAGTACTTCAAAGCACACGTCATTATCTCATTATCTGCTTGAGATTTATGCATTTTAATAAAGAGAATGTTCTCGTCTCACGCGAAGGTAAAAATATGGGAGTTAGTCATTACACATGGAAACTGTTAAAAGAATACAGTTTTAATCACTTATATGTTA
>NC_057951.1:3589559-3597059 GCF_018555375.3 Anguilla rostrata | reverse complement strand
CTTTGAATCACACAGATCCAGATTAGGTGCTGTCCTGAAATGAACTCTAAGAAACTGCGGCAAAATATAAACTGACACCCTAACATATTTTGGCTTCTTTAAATAAAGCTTTTGATTCATTGAAGGAATTCCTTTGCATTTGTGATTTATAATTAGAACAACAGGTGACTGACAAGTCCCGTTCAAACAGATGACCTAATTAAAGGTGTAATGTTGTTGCATCTTATAGGTGTGCCTGAAAGTAATTAGTTGGTTACATTTTTTATGCCTTTGAATGTTTTCTTTCACAAGGATGAAAAATGAGATTTAATCTAGCCAGTAATGTACTATGGAGAACACTCATATTCTGTTTTTATAAACTGCAGTGGATATGTATTGGGGACAGGGCTTGTAAATGCATTTTATTTTCTTTTAAATAATGAAATAAAATTAATTGTGTTTTGGAATTTTATTCTGCAATTCCATTTCAGTCTTGAAAGTTGTGCTTCCATTGCTGAATAAAAATAATGCACAATAAGAACAGTGAGTTTTGGTTTCAGTAGATCTTTATTATCCCCAGAGGGCAACTTGTGTGCAGCATTAAAATCCACATACATTTAATAACCATACAAAAAATCGACTTGTACATTGCAACATTTTTTAAATCGGATTTCCTCTGCTGTAATACCATTTTCTGTCCAGCAGAGGGAGGCAAACTCCTGACATTACATTGCATTATTCGGCAGACGTTTTTATCCAAAGTGACGTACAATAAGTGCATAAAGAAGGTCATTGGAACAACTACAAAACACAGATCCAATAAGGCACAATACTCATTTTGTAACAGTTATTCATAGCCATGAACACATTAAGTCCAGTTCACACATTAAACATTACTCTGACCTAACCTCTGCTAAGTAAAACTAGGAGGCATGACAAGCTACAACATCAAGATAATGATACAAAGTACAGTATAAGTGCTGGATGGCGGTACAGGTAACATGAAATTGGCACAGGAGGTACATGTGTAGCATAAAAGAGGGGAATTTAAGTGAAAAAATTATCCCAGATTCATCCGAATGGCAGGGGTGCAAGTGGCCCTGTTTCCACAGAGCGGAGTGGTCGAGCTGGCGTGTAGGATTGAATCATGTCCTGTAAGTAGCCGGGGGCCGTCCTGTTGGCTGCAGGGTAGGCGAGGATCTGGACTTTGAACCTGGTCCTGGCAGCGACCGGTAGCCAGTGGAGTGAACTCAGCAGAGGAGTGACTTGGGATAACTTGGGAAGGTTGAAGGCGAGTCGGGGAGCAGCATTCTGAATCGGGACATGTGAAGCCCAGCACCGATGCCTCCGAAGCACTCCCCTCAGCTCCTTTAAAAAAAGAAGGGACCAGTTAAAACCATTTAAATTGATAATCAAACCAATATATGTAAAGCGAGATGCATGTATACTGTATTTTGGTACAATCTATGTATTAGGCTATGTATAGTTTTGTTTTTAGTCACACACTAAACAGAGGTAAACCAGTAGAATGTGTGTGTTTTTACTACCATGGAGAAGTGAAGACCGTAAACTTAATCCTTAACATGCATGTGATTTACAGCAATGTGCATGCAAACACCACGAAAATTGGAAGCAATCAGTTTTTAGCAATAATCCGATTAAGTATCTGCATGGTTCACAACAACACGATTTCTCTAATACCTGGGTTTTACATGGATTCTTTTAATAATCATGTAAGGCCAATTAGTTGTGTCCAAAAATAATTACTTCACATCGCTCTGCGTTTTGCTTCCGCCTCTTCGCTTGGTTTGATACTGGTTTGTTAAACTTCCACACGCGTTACTGCCCCTCTGCTGGTCGTTAAAAAAAATCCACAACTGATCCTCAGATGCATCCGTGCAAGTCTGGTTGCATACAAACAAATCCAAAGCTTTCCTTTCAAATAGTTACCGCTTATTCTTATCTGAACCAAGAAACGTTTCAAAAGAAACTCCTAATTCTGAAATAAAGTTGAATACCATCTTACTTTCCTGTATTTTACATTATAATAACATGTTGAATCGTCGCAGGCATGCCACACGCTCATACCCACCTGAGTGTTTCCCTACCATCTTTAAACATCGATTAAAACCACAGTACCTCAGACTTAATCATGCTAGTTTAACTGTACTTGATCCTTACCCTAATCGTATTAAACCGAATTGTGCTAACGTAGCCGAGAGCTGTGTTTCCTGTGCTTTAATGGTGATTGATGACAGGTGCGCGGACAGCCGCCTTTGGTTGTTTATGTCCCAAGAGGGACCATTTACCTATTCGTATATACAGTTGAGCCAGCATCGTTAATAAAATAATTAATGAAATTCATACAACACTGTACTTATAATAATTAATAAATAATATTTCATTGGCACCAGCTGATCACACAAAACTGCAAGAATCTTCATACAAAAAGATGCGCTGCATATGAACAATGAATGGCAATAGGCAAGGTTTTAATTTACATGATTAATCACTGCTTCCGTGGTGGACAGGGCTGAGATTTCTGATGACTCATCCCGATTATCTGGCATACCGATTGGCTCAAGGGCTGCGATATTTGGCTTTACTGAACAACGCCGCCGGACCAGTCCATCCACAGGGCATTTTTGCCATTGTCGTGGTCCTGTGTTCAAGTCAAAGAAGTTTGCTACGTTCAGCAAAAATCTTAAATGTTTGCTGCCATTTAGGTTGGAATTCCAGGGTGTCAATGTCCAGGGATGCCAGAATCAGCCAATAGCATTTACACGTTCATTAAGCATGTAGAATCACCATGGTAACAGCTTGCAGGGGACTGAACCAAGATTTTGTTGAGGATGAAACCTTGTACACTGATGATGTGCCTTCGCTAAGTACCTCTATTAGACTAATTACCCTTTCAACAGAGATACCTGGGTTCATAACGTTGCTGTACTGGAGTGTTTTTCCTCGTTGACATTTAAGACTGTAGACTTAACTCGAAGTCTGGATCACGGGTCTTAGGTCCAATGCCACAGCTGGTTAAAAAGAGTCTTGTATAATAATAATCACAGCTTAGTGATGACAAAGAATTTGCATACCGATTAACAGTATCGGGGGTGGAGGACCAAATGTGCCTAGGTGCTTGAAAACTTTTCCCGATTGCTTTCATGGGGAAATGTTATCTTGACAAACAGTCATTGAGCATAGAGTTCTGGAGCACCTCAGGAGTACATCACTAGCATTCAATCCACTAACCGTGGATACCATTGGTGCTCAAGTTGGGTGATTATGCTGCTCTCACCAATCCAGCTCGGCCATCAGTACGTTTGGAGACAGAGATAATCACCTCCTTGAGTGGATTTTGAACCCACATTTTCAGGCTGGGAAATACCAGCGCATTTACCCTCTGAGCCACCCCAGAACTCTGAAAGCACTCTCTGCATCATATTAAGTCTACAATCAGTAATGTCAAAGTGAACAACAGTGTAAGGCCTGCAGGGGGACTGAACCAAGATCTTTGTTGAGGATGACAACCCTTGTACACTGTGTGTGTGCCTTCGCTAAGTACCTCTATTAAGATAATTGACCCTTTCAACAGAGATACTGGGTTCATAACGTTGCTGTACTGGAGTGTTTTCCTCGCCCCCCCCCCCCCCCCCCCCCCCCCCCCCCCCCCCCCCCCCCCCCCCCCCCCCCCCCCCAGCTCGGCCATCAGTACATTTGAGAGACAGAGATTAATCACACTCCTTGAGTGGGAATTGAACCCACATTTTCAGGCTGGGAAATACCAGCGCATTTACCCTCTGAGCCACCCCAGAACTCTGAAAGCACTCTCTCATGCATCATAGTTAAGTCTACAATCAGTAATGTCAAAGTGAAACAACAGTGTAAGGCCTGCAGGGGGACTGAACCAAGATCTTTGTTGAGGATGAAACCCTTGTACACTGTGTGATGTGCCTTCGCTAAGTACCTCTATTAAGATAATTACCCTTTCAACAGAGATACCTGGGTTCATAACGTTGCTGTACTGGAGTGTTTTTCCTCGTTGACATTTAAGACTGTAGACTTAACTTAGAAGTCTGGATCACTGGTCTTAGGTGCCAAATGCCACAGCTGGTTAAAAAAAGTCTTGTATAATAATAATCACAGCTTAGTGATGACAAAGAATTTGCATACTGATTAACAGTATCGGTGGGTGGAGGACCAAAATGTGCCTAGGTGCTTGAAAACATTTCCGATTGCTTTCATGAGGAAAATGTTCATCCATGACAATCAGGTCATTGAGCGTAGAGTTCTGGAGCACCTCAGAGAGTACATGCACTAGCATTCCCCCCAATCCACTAATCATGGATACCATTGGTGCTCAAGTTGGGTGATTATTGCCTGTCTCTCACTCAATCCAGCTCGGCCATCAGTACATTTGAGAGACAGAGATTAATCACACTCCTTGAGTGGGAATTGAACCCACATTTTCAGGCTGGGAAATACCAGCGCATTTACCCTCTGAGCCACCCCAGAACTCTGAAAGCACTCTCTCATGCATCATAGACAAGTCTACAATCAGAAAAGTCAAAGAGGAAAAACATGTAAGGCCAGCAGGGGGACTGAACCAAAATCTTCACCTTAACAGACGTAGTGGAGACACATCACATAGTGTGCAAGGGTTTCTTCCTCAACAAAGATCTTGGTTCAGTCAATGATCTGAAATGGCAGAAGGAATTAAACAGTAATAGCTTGATACATCACCAGCGAGTCATAAACTGGGGTAGGTACCCCAGCACAGGGCCAACTTGTCCCCATGTGAAGACACTCACTTGTCCATAATAAATATTCAGATATGTGCGTGTTATCCTTAATTTCTTACACTCTAAATATCTTTGTTTAACACATCATAACTGTGTCCTTTCCAGATTCAGGAACTCCACTGCAGTTTATTAATATTCCACATTAAACATTTGTGAACAAATTATTATTCATAAATATTTATGTTCTGGGTTTTGCACAGAAATGCATCAACAATCCATTTGAAAAAAGTCCCCTCACTGACTCTGATGTTTCCCAGCTCCTACTCTCCCACCGCCCTACCACCTGTGCTCTTGACCCCATCCCTTCCTCTCTCCTCCAGACCATCACACCTGACATCCTCCCATATGTCACCTCCCTCGTGAACTCCTCCTTGTCTTCTGGATCTTTCCCCTCTTCTTTCAAGCTGGCTCACGTCACCCCACTGCTGAAAAAGCCCACTCTGGATCCCTCTGTCATCCAGAACTACCGTCCTGTCTCCCTTCTCCCTTTCCTATCCAAAACAATTGAACGAGCTGCTTCTAATCAACTCTCCTCTTTTCTCTCCCTGAACAACCTCCTAGACCCCTACCAGTCTGGCTTCAGACCTGGCCACTCGACGGAGACCGCACTCCTCTCGGTCAATGAGTCGCTTCACGCCGCACAAGCAGCCTCCCATTCATCTGTCCTGATCCTCCTAGACCTTTCTGCTGCCTTTGACACCGTCAACCATCCCATCCTCCTGTCCTCCCTGGCAGCTATGGGGATCTGTGGCACAGCACTGGACTGGATTGAGTCCTACCTCTCCGGTCGCTCCTTCCAAGTCGCCTGGGCTGGTGCAGTATCAGCACCTCGCCCCCTTGCCACAGGAGTTCCCCAGGGCTCTGTCCTTGGTCCCCTCCTATTCTCCCTGTACACCCAATCTCTTGGTCCTGTAATCTCTGCCCATGGGTTGTCCTATCATTGTTATGCCGATGACACCCAACTCTTTCTCTCCTTCCCGCCCTCTGACACTCGGGTCTCTGCTCGCATCTCTGCTTGCCTGAGGGACATCCAGAGCTGGATGGATAACCACCATCTTAAGCTGAACCCAGGCAAGACGGAGATGATCTTCATCCCTGCTCCATCCTCTAACCTTCTCGACTTTTCTATTTCCCTGGGGGACACTGTGGTGTCATCATCACCCACCGCAAAAAACCTTGGAGTGGTGATGGACAACAGACTGTCCCTCTCCCAGAACATCACGGCGGTGAGTCGAACGTGCAGGTTCTTCCTGTACAACATCCGGAGAATCCGCCCCTTCCTCACCACCTATGCAACCCAGCTCCTGGTTCAAGCGATGGTCCTGTCTCGCTTGGACTACTGCAACTCGCTACTGGCTGGTCTGCCAGCATCCGCCATCAGACCCCTGCAGCTCATCCAGAATGCTGCAGCGCGTCTGGTCTACAACCTCCCCAGACATTCCCATGTCACCCCCCTGCTCACTGACCTCCACTGGCTGCCTGTTATGGCTCGCATCAAATTTAAGTCCTTGGTGCTGGCATACCAGGCAGCTAAGGGGTCAGCACCAGGGTACATTCAGAGGATCATCAGACCCTACACACCAGCCAGACCTCTCCGTTCGGCCACCTCTGGACGCTTGGCACCTCCCCCTCTCCGCGTCTGCACTTCCCGCTCCCGTCTGCTGTCTGTCCTGGCCCCTCGCTGGTGGAATGACCTCCCTGTGACGGTCAGAACAGCAGAGAATCTCACCACTTTCAAACGCAGACTGAAGACTCATCTCTTCAGTCTGCACCTCTCCCCACCCCTCTCTAGACTATAGTTCAGCTCACTGTATCTAGCTAGGATAATTTGATTATGTTAGTGTATCTGGCAGGATTGTTTTTGTATGATTAGGTGTGATTCCAGTGCTAGTTTGTACTTGGTAGGATTCTTGCTTGCTGAACAAGCTTACTCTACAGGGTTGGAGTCCTGATCGATGTGGTCACTTCTGGCACTACGATCCTTACTTTACTCTAGTGTTTCTTTTGCGCCTCTACATCATGAAACCTATGCACTTGTTGTACGTCGCTCTGGATAAGAGCGTCTGCTAAATGCCTATAATGTAATGTAATGTAATGAAAAAAAAAATGCAAAAAAGGAACGAACCTTCTTTTTCAACATTTAACTCTGATATTTCTATGAACTTCTATTTTTAGACCACAAGATGGCAGTATAAGACCACAAATGACCAAAAAACAAAAAAACAAAGGCTCTTCCTAGGAAACTCTGTGTATGCTAGGTCCTAGGAAACTGTATGCTGGGTTTTTTTTCCAGCCACAATTGCAATCCCAGAATTAACAAGATGTTCACTTTTATTAATTAGACACTTTTCATGTTTTGAAGGATTATTTACCCTTTTTAACCACGTTATGTTAGAAATAGCTATGCATGCCATGAAGAATAGCAGTACCACATTCACATTGTGCTATATTGCAAATGGTTTATTTATTATTAATTATTTATTTAGACAATGCGGGTCACCATAGATGTCGTGTTACCATTATGTGCAAACCTGAATCCCTAATTCAGCAAATAATTGAACTAATTATATAATCAAGAGCTGAGGCTGGAATAAAAACCAGCATACACACGGCCCTCCATGGCACTAAGTTTGAGACCACTGTGCTACGATATCTATCTAATTTTTAGACCAATGGCCTTTAATTTTATCATTGTTTATCCTCCTTCTACAATGTCAGA
>NC_057951.1:3577228-3589461 GCF_018555375.3 Anguilla rostrata | reverse complement strand
AGAGAGAGAGAGAGAGAGAGAGAGACAGAGGAGAGAGGAGAGAGGAGAGAGAGAGAGAAGAGGGAGAGAGAGGAGAGAGAGAGAGAGAGAGAGGGGGATTATCCCCACGCCTCGGCCTTTTAAAGGACCCCGCGCCAGCGTCACTGGAGAGCAAGGCTCATAAAAGCAGCCGACACCATTACATTACATTACAGGCATTTGGCAGACGCTCTTATCCAAAGCGACGTACAACAAAAGCCGCGTTTCCACCAAAAGTACCCGGAACTTTTAGTGCCTGGTATAGTGTATATAGTGTATAACCATAACCAGGAACAAGTATGACGAAACCCCTAGAGAGAAGTACCGGCCCAAGTGCAGGGAACAACCGCATAGTTCAACTTGGACCCTGAAGGTTAAACTGATTAACACTAAACTAACACCAAACTCGCCCCGACCCGATACCCCCCCCCGGCCAAGGGTTCGATTCCCCACCATGGCACATCCTGCACTGGGATCTGCTCTCTATCTCTATCTCGTCTCTGCTTTCCCCCCAGTCTGAATACAAAGTGGAAAAACACAGAAGAGGGGGAGGACCGTCCCCCTTCATTTAGAAAAAAGAAAGGAAAAACTGTGTGTTTGAATTCGGTCACGGGCGTCTGGTCGCTCCCTTCCTCAGATCCTCTGATTTGCCCCGATCCCCCCCCCCCACCCCCCACCCCCCACCCGGCAGGTACACTCCCCTCCCCTTTTCGCCCAATCAGGTGTGTCGCTCCAGGAATTCAGCCTTCAGAGGCTCCGTCCGATCGCAACATTTGGGCCGAACGGCGAGGCCCGGCGAGGGGTTCTGATCCACGCGCCGTTCCCCCCTCGGAAAAGGGAACGCGTTCGCGTGGAAATCGCCCAAAAAAACGCGGATTCGCGGAAACTTCCGGAACGGCTCGCGAGCGTGGCGGGCTGTTTGGACGTTCAGAGCAGCCGCCGCACCTGCGGGGGGGGTGGGGGGGGGGCGGCGGGCAACGGGCAGGGCCTTACAAACGTGTCCGTCAGCGCCATTCTGAGAGGAGAGATGCTAAATGCACCACCGATTCCTACTGTAGCATGCGACGCCCCAGCTCTGTCTCTCTGTCTCTCTCCGTCTCTGTCTCACTCTCTCTCTCTCCTTCTCAGTCTCTCTCTCTCTCTGCTTCTCAGTCTCTCACTCTCTCCGTCTCTGTCTCACTCTCTCTCTCAGTCTCTGTCTCACTCTCATTCACTGTCTCACCCTGTCTTTGTCTCTTTCTCTTTCTCTGTCATACGCTCTCCTTCTCTCTCTGTCTCTCTCCGTCTGTCTCACTCTCTCTCTCTGCTTCTCAGTCTCTCACTCTCTCCGTCTCTGTCTCACTCTCACTCACTGTCTCTCTCTCTCTCTCTCTCAAAGAGCAAACCCTTTGTGCTGGCTGCACAGGCGCACAGGTCGCCATGGAGACACCGGTAATGAAGCAGGACAGCGGGAGAGCCAAAGTGTCACTGTTTGTTTAATTTTTTCCAAGGGCTACAGCAGAAGAGGTGTGGGGCAGCCTGGCTCATGCTAGCCCTAACCCTATTCCTAACCCTAACCCTGAGCCTGGACCAAGGGCACAGCCGGGGCCTGGAGCGGCAGCTCCAGGGCGTGGCCCAGAGGGCGCGGGGGAAACCCCTGCCCCATCTCTGCACAGTAAACCAGCCCAACCGGGTCTACTGGTCCCAACAGAAAGAAAAACAAAAGTGCTTAAGAGGTTCAGACGCTAATCCCACAGCATCCGTAGCCAGAGCGTCCTGGAGACACAAAACCTCCGATCCGCGAGACGAGAGCAGCGGGGGGGGGGGGGGGGGTTTGGGGCGGCGGGGAACCCCGTCCGGTTCAGAGCCAGCGGCGGGGAAGCGCGTAGCGGGTCAGAGAGGGCGCGTTTCAGGCGCACCGCCCTCAAACCCCCAATTTCAGGAACCCCCCCCCGTGAGCCCGCCCTCCTGTTGCCTTGGAGACGATGGGAAAAGCTACGACGCGTCCTTAGGCGTGCAACAGTTGCCTTGAAGTGCGCAGACAAATAAAAAAAATTTAAAAGCTGGTGCATCATCTGCATATGCACACCCTCCTTTCAGTGGTGCAGTCGGGGAAAGCTGTTCCATTTCTTCAACCCTTTCAGGAGTAAGATCGCAATTGTGTGTTCGGAACGTTCTGAACTGAACATTCTAATGCTGATGTCACAATCACTAATGGTGACTGAAAGCAGTGCAGGGACAGCAGGCACATTACAGATAAGTGACCCAGCGATGGAGCCCGAGGAGCTGACCCAGCGACAGGGCCCGAGGAGCTGACCCAGTAATGGAACGAGGCTACTAATCCACCCTCCCCCCACCCCAAACGAGCCAGGCTTGCACTAAGCATCTGAGCACACGTTGCTATTTCTGTAAATGGAAACTGCCTTTTAACCCTTTGAAGAGTAGGCTAATTTTTTTTTTTTTTTAAGAACACAAAGTCAGAGTTCTAGAACTCCACTGAAAGCGATTGTGACATCAGCATTGGAACGCTCAGTTAAGAACGTTCCGATCGCACGCGTGATCTCACCTTAAAGGGCTAAGGAGGGCAGCTTTATCGAACAGGCAGAACACGGCTTTTGGGACTGTGAAACAAGGAAAGCCAGCACGTCAACGGTTAGCAACCATTACATTACATTACAGGCATTTAGCAGACGCTCTTATCCAGAGCGACTTACACAACTTTTTACATAGCACTTTACATTGTATCCATTTATACAGCTGGATATATACTGAAGCAATGCAGGTTAAGTACCTTGCTCAAGGGTACAACGGAAGTGTCCTACCCGGGAATCGAACCTGCGACCTTTCGGTTACAAGCCCAGTTCCTTACCCACTGTGCCACACTCCGTCCTCCACGCTAAAGAGGAGAGAGTACAGGTACTCGGGTACCGAATACAGTGCAATTTAATGCAGAAGGAGCTAAAACAAGATGGAAGAGATAAACTTCATCAGGGGGGTGGTGAATGTTAAAAATGGCTCAGAGGAAAAGTATGCATGCAAAGGTCCTGCAGCAAGCGCAGGCATGCAGCCCTTCGAACAACGGGATCGTCTGTTCGGTGGACACGCTGTCGTTCTCGGGACAGGTCCGTTCGCCCGTTTGTCAGCCCCCCTCCCCCCCCCCCCCCCCCCCCCCCCGCCCCCCTGGCAGTGCGCAGGACTCAATGAGGCGCCGCGATGCCGGTCTGATACCACTACAGAAGCGTTGCCGTGGTACCGCTACAGAGCGGACCAGCAGAAACCTGCCCTGCCTTCCCTCACTTTCCACAGGGATATAAACATGTGCGCACACACGCACGCACGCACGCACACACACAGACAAGGGCACACAAACACAGACAAACACGCACACACACACACGTACGCACGTGCACACACAGACAAGGGTACACAAACACAGACAAACACACACACACACGTACGCACGTGCACATACAGACAAGGGCACATAAACACAGACAAACACACACACATATACACACACACGTACGCACATGCACACACAGACAAGGGTACACAAACACACACACACACATGTACACGCACACACACAGGCAAGGGCACTCACACACACACCAGCATGCATACACACGCACGTACACACACACACGCATGCACGTACACACACAGACAAGGGCACACAAACACACACACACACACACACATAAAAGGGCATGCAAGCAGAGCACACAGACACGCTCATACACACAGACCCAACACACACACACACGCACACACACACACACACAGACACGCTGAAGCGCGTCCACTTCCTGCAAACGACCGCACCGCTCCGAAATGCCCCAGTTCACACGGCTGTTCTCTCCGATCCGGGCCCCCTACATCGCGTGGGAGGCGCCGGGGCTTCCCGCCACGCCAGCGCCACGCTTCTCTCACTGCAGCCCAGCCCAGGTCCCCACAAACCGGGACAAAGGTGTGTACGGGTCCCCACAAACCATAACAAAGGTGTGTACGGGTCCCCCACAAACCCTAACAAAGGTGTGTACGGGTCCCCACAAACCCTAACAAAGGCGTCTACGGCTTCGCCCGAGAGGACACACGAAGATTCACCTGCGCTTGACACACGCACCCAACACACAGCACACTCCCACAGCTCACACACACTCCTAAGGCACAGAGATCACACACACACAGCTCACACACTCAGAGCTCACACACACACACACACAGCTCACACACTCTCAGAGCTCACACACACACACACAGCTCACACACACTCTCAGATCACACACACACACACACACAGCTCACACACACACACACACACACACAGCTCACACACACTCCCATAGCACAGAGCTCACACACACACAGCTCACACACACTCCCACAGCTCACACACACTCTCAGAGCTCACACACACACACACACACACACACTCCCACAGCTCAGAGCTCACACACACACACTCCCATAGCACAGAGCTCACACACACACACTCCCACAGCTCACACACACACTCCCACAGCACACACACAGACTCCCACACACACACAGCTCACACACTCCCATAGCACACAGCTCACACACACTCCCACAGCACACACACACACTCCCACAGCTCAGAGCCTGCGTTCGGTTCCGCTCGTTTTCCAGCGAAAACGAAGTTCCGCTTCTCCGGCCGCTACAAACGCAGCCCGTCCGGAGAGACCCCCGCAGCCGCGCCCCCACAAAGCCGCGTCCCCGCAAAGTCGCGCCCCCACAAAGCCGCGTCCCCGCAAAGCCGCGTTCCTTGCGAAGCCGCTTCCATCATTAACACGGACGCCGCACAGGAGTAATTATTTTCCCAAAACAAATCGAGGCCCCGGGCCCAAACCGCGGCCATCCCGCGCGGCTCTGGCTCCTTCTCCGCAGTGCGCGGCCATTAATCATTTAAAATAACCGATCGAACCGGGTGACGCGAGCTCCGACAGCGCCCCTGCGACATCGCGGCCTTCGGGGCGGGACGGCGTTCCTTCGGGCGGGGACAGCCGCTCGCAGCGAGCAGCGCGCCGCCACAGCCGCTCACCGACGGCCTGCGGTTTGCTTTCCATATTAGTTTAGCTGTTTAATACACACGCACTCGCACACTGCCATTTCTCAGTATTAAGACCACTCCTCTGCCAACACAAACATGCACACACACACACACACGCACGCACTCACACACAGACACACACGCACGCACTCGCACACTCTCTCACACACACACACACACACACACACACACAAACTTCACGCTACGCTGCGGTACGCTACGCTACGCGCGCTCGCCCTTCGCGCGTCGGCGGCGAACCGAGCGAACGCGCGAGCGAACGCGCTGGAGAAGGCGGTGACGAAGACACGTGCAGGAAGTCCGTCCGAAAGGCAAAACCAATCCAGCTCTTTGGCTTTTCTTCTTCTGTGGTTTTTTTTTTTTCCCCCCGTTTCTGATACGCGGTGTTGTGTTGCATTCTGTCAAAGGGAGCCGGTAACAAAAGCAGGGCTGTATCCGCACAACGCGTGCGTCTGTGCTAATGGTGCGAAAGCACCCCCCCTACCCCCCCAAAAACCTGCCACCTGGCAACGCCCCCCCCCCCCCCAACACAGCGACTAGCCCGGGCAGCCAAGAGCCATTTCATAAAACGAAAAAAACGAGGGAGGTGCTCGTCATCTGTTTCTGATGTTGGGACTGTGAAACAAGGAAAGCCAGCACGTCAACGGTTAGCAACCGCGCTGAAGAGGAGAGAGTACAGGTACCCGACGGTGTGCGCTACATTGCGGGGAGGGCATTGCGCATGCACTCTGCTTGATCCCGACTATCCATGCCCCCCCCCCCCAGCCCTGCCCCCCCCAGCCCCGCCCCCCCCTCTCCAGGGGGAAACCAAACGCGCCGAGCGCTCGGGGCAGGGCCAGGTCACACCCGGGACCCGCGGGAGAGAGAGAGGGAGAGGCTGAAAGAACCAGACAGAGAGAGACAGACAGACACAGAGAGAAATAGAGAGAGAGCGACAGAGAGAGAGAAAGAGAGAGACACAGAGAGAGAGAGACAGACAGACAGACAGAGAGAGAGCGACAGAGAGAGGAAAGAGAGAGAGGGAGAGGGAGAGGGAGAGGGAGAGAGCAGAAAAGGCGTCCCAGGCCCCAGCAGACGGGCTCTGAAAAGCAGGTGGCGTTTAATCTTCAAAGCGCAGCGCGCTTGTTTTTATCAAATTAAACATGATGAAGAAGCCCGGCCCTCGCCAGAGCTTTCACTTTCAATACTCCAGCCGCGGGGGGGGGGGGGGGGGGGGGAGCGAGAAAGATCCGAAACGCCGCCGAACCTGAGACACACCGACCGCAGAGGCAAACGAAGCCACAGCCGCGGGGGCTCAGCAGCAAACCGATCCAGCCCCCCCCCCCGAATCGCGCGTCGGCCTTTTCCCGGCGTCGCCGGGGACGACGCTCCAATCGGGGGTTCCTACGGTAACGGCGTCTGGCCCACGGCGGGGGCGTTCGAGGCGCGACTCGCAGACGTCACGTAACAGCCAATCGCCTTTTCGACAAACGCGGTTTCGCGGAAAAACACACAAACCTACCCGAACGCAGGCGCATTCAAGACCTCAATGTCCATTAATACTTAAACATTTCAGCAACGCCTGATTAAGTCCTCAATATAATAATATCCACACACTTTCACAACCCCTGAAGAGCGAGTAACTCTCAAAGAAAGTTCTCAAGGCTCCTGGGGAAAAACCGAATCACCTGAAGGTCACCGAATCACTTGAAGGTCACCGAATCACTTGAAGGTCACCGAATCACTTGAAGGTCACCAAATCACTTGAAGGTCACCAAATCACTTGAAGGTCACCGAATCACTTGAAGGTCACCGAATCACTTGAAGGTCACCGAATCATTTGAAGGTCACCGAATCATTTGAAGGTCACCCCAAATCATTTGAAGGTCAACAGAGGCAAACGTGAGCAAAGCGGACACGAAAGGGGAGATGAACCTCTCCGGCATATCCTACGCCGGCCCGAAAAGCACAGGGATGCAAAGACGAGGGGGGGGGGGGGTGGCGGGGGGGGCGGGGGCTCACCTGTAGTAGCGGGACTGCAGGTAGGTGGAGCACACGGCCTTGGAGACGTGGCTGGCCGAGCCGAAGTCGATGACCTTGACGCGGTAGGGCTGGCGGACGGGGTCCACCAGCATGATGTTCTCGGGCTTGAGGTCGGCGTGGATGAGGCCCAGGCCCTTCAGCTTGAGCAGGGCGGCGGCCACCTGCTGCAGGACGGGCCGGATGCAGCGCAGGGGCAGCGGGCTGAACTTGCTCCGCTTGAGGAAGTCGTAGAGGTTCTGCTCCAGCATCTCGAACACCAGGCACGTGTGGCCCTTGTGCTGGAAGCACTCGAAGGCGCGCACGAAGTTGTGGTCGTCGGCGCTCTCGGCGCTCAGCCGCGCCAGGATGCCCACCTCGATCTGGCCCTGGCGCGCGTACGACGGGTGGTTCTTCAGGATCTTCACCGCCACGATCTCGCTGGTGCCGCGCTTCCAGCACTTGACCACCTGGCCGAAGGTGCCGCGGCCCAGGAACTCCAGCACCTCGTAGGCGTTGGCCATGGAGCAGAGCACCTCGTGCTGCACCAGCTGGTAGTCGCCCTCGCCCCCGGAGCCGCCGTTCTTGGACCCCGCGGCGGCGGCGGTGGTGGGGGGCGGGGCGGCGGTGGTGGTGGTGGAGGCGGGGCCCGCGGCGGCGGTGGTGGGCGGGGCGTTCCGGCTCATGGCCGGCTGCTCGTCCACGATCTGGACGCTGCCGCCGTCGCCGTCGCCGCCGTCGTTCTCCAGCTCCTCGCTCTTACGCTTGAGGCCGCACCGCTGGTAGGTGTCCAGCAGGCGGACGGTGCTCCGGCGGGTCAGGTTGTGCACCGCCGCCCCCCCGACGGCCAGCGGCTGCCCCGAGGAGGAGGAGGAGGCGGAGGAGGAAGAGGAGGAGGAGGAGGCGGGGACGGGGGCGGCGCTGCCTCCGCCGCCGGCGGGGAAGAGGAGCGCCTGCTCGTAGGGGAGGGAGGCGGCGAGCCCCGGCCCGGCGGCGGCGGCGGCGGAGGCGGCGGCGGCGGCGGCGAAGGCGGCGGGCGGGGGGTTTTTCTTGCTGCTCTGGCTGTAGGCTTTGCCGCGCGCGACGTAGCCGGTCATGTCCCACCGGCAGCTCCGCTCCACCTTCAGCTTCTTCACGCTAAAGAAGGCGCTGGACTGGGCGCCGCGGGGGGAGAAGACTTGCACTTGCGAGGCCATACCTGGGGGGAGGGTGGTGGGTGGGGGGGGGGGAGAGAGCAGGGGGGGGGGGAAACGTGAGACCGGATAGAGGAAGTGACACAATAATTAGTTGAAATCAGCTGGCTGGGTTCCTGAGTGGAAGAAACACACGGCAGGACTTTTACTTCCTGAACCCTGGACGTTCCCCTACTGAGCACTGGTGTGGCGAGAAGTGGGTGGAGCAGTGTAACGGTCGCTCATAGAACGCACTCCACCCAGAGGGCTCATATGAATGGCGGAAATGCAGGGAGGAGCTCGGGGGGGGGAAATGTGACATCATCATCATCAAAGCAGGCCAATGCAAATGGCATCCCTGACCATTTATTTTATTTTATTTCTTTCACAAATGTAAGAAAAAACTATGTCTGTGTAGAACAAGTGAATCAAACGGAGAGCGTTTCGGGGGACCCCGGTCTCACGATGAACCGGCGAGCGCTATGGGGTTGCATGTCCCGCGCCTCAGTCTGCTCCACGGGGGGGGGGGGGGAATGATTTTGTCAGGACGTCCAAGGGAACAATACACTGCGGACCTTTCTAGAACACCTTCAGATCTCGTAAACAACGAAGGGAGGGGGGGAGCAGAGAAGAACGGAGCTCCAGGCGACGTTGACTCAGAAGAAGCGACGTTGGTCGGCACGGCAACAGCTGCGCGCGAGGCTAACCCGCGCGAGGCTAACCCACGCGTAGCGTGCGGCGCCAGGCCAGAGACGAAGGCCGGTCGGTTCCGGTTCGGGACTGGACGTATAATAAGAGCCATTTTAAAAAGGTAAACACGGAAGAGAGCACTGATGCCACCACCTCACCCAACCACCCCCCCCCCCCCCCCACTTCCCACCCCCAACCCCCGGCCGCCCCCCCGCCCTCTCTCCCGGCCTCACTGCTCACTCCGCGCCGATGAGTGCCTTTGATAGCGCCCGCGGTGCCGCCGTTTCTCCGAGATAAATAAACAAAAGCGTTTAACCCCTTTCTCCCCAGCGCCTAGCGCTCGACGAACCGCTAAAAGGCCGAAGGCCCCCTGTGGGGACAGGAGGGGATTCCCGCTCTTCTCCCGGACGAACGAGGAGAACGGAGCAACGGGGTTCCCAAACCCCCCTCTCAAAATGACAAAGTATCAAAAAGAGGGATCGACCCTGGCCACGTCAGACTAGAATGTTCTTATCTGAACATTCCAATGCTGATGTCACAATCGCTAGAATGCTCTGAACTGAACATTCTAATGCTGATGTCACAATCGCTAGAATGCTCTTATCTGAACATTCCAATGCTGATGTCACAATCAGTAGAATGCTCTTAACTGAACATTCTAATGCTGATGTCACAATCGCTTCTGGTAACTGCAGTGGAGTTCTGGAACGCTGACTTATAATTCAGAAAAAACATTCCAGTAAACCTGCTCTTCAAAAGGGTAAAGAACCTAATGACTTGAAGCCTTCCTCCCTACCCCCCCCCCGCCCGCCCCCCCAACCCGAGCTTTCTCAGCTTGAAGAAGCGCAACGTGGACAGACCGCGACGGTCACGGTCACCCGGCCCTGACCTGACCTTAATACCGCCGGAAGGTCGCGCGGCACTTAAGACCGCGAGCATAAACCCATTAAGAGCCATTCCAAGGCTCAAGGCACTCGCATCCTTGTCAGTCCACACCACTACCCCCACCAGGGGCGACATAGCTCAGGAGGTAAGACCGATTGTCTGGCAGTCGGAGGGTTGCCGGTTCAAACCCCACCCTGGGCATGTCGAAGTGTCCTTGAGCAAGACACCTAATCCCTAACCCCTAACTGCTCTGGCGAATGAGAGGCATCAATTGTAAAGTGCTTTGGATAAAAGCGCTATATAAAATGCAGTCCATTTACCATTTACCCCCTCCCCGGTGAGGACACCCCCACAGTCGACTCATCCACACGCACTCCAAGGGCAGGGCAGAGTATATATATATATATATATTTTTTTTTTTTTTTTTTGGGTCAAACGCGTCCTCTAAACGCACCGGTCGAGCAGCCGACGCCAGACGGTCCGCGGCGCTATTGCGTGCGAGCCGCTAATCGCTTAAGCCCGAGCGCCAGATGTCACCGCTCCGGATTACGGTCCTCTCGTCCCCGGACCTCGACCCTAAAAAAAAATTCCTCCCACAAAACAAACAAAAACGAACTACATTTCCCATGAACACGTCTGTTCGGCCGGACCGGCACTCAGATGTACCTCCCGGGAACCAACCGCGGTTCTTCAACCGGACCGTTCCTCGGATGGCCTCCCGTGACCGCGCCCCTCCGGGCCGCCCTTTGGCGGAGCGGTCGGAGGCGCGTACGTGCGGTTCGGACGTTAGGACCGCACGAGTGAGCTGAGAAACGAATTACCTCGAATTAGCGCTCGGGAAAAACCGATACACACTTCCGTCCAACAAAGAATACCTTAAACGGCCTCGACTCTGAATGAGGGGCTGGCCCACTCACAAGCATTTACAAAATAGCCTTAACCCTTTTTTTTAAGTGTGAGGTCACAAACATGTGATTAGAATGTTCTGAACTGAACATTCTAATGCTGATGTCACAATCACTGCCGGGCAATTGGAAGCAATGGAGTTAGAATTCCGAAAAAAACGTACCAGAAGACCTACTCTTTGGAGGGTTCGGTTGGGAAACGGATAAACAGGCGAAAGGTCGCGGGGTCACGCTATCTCCCGGCCGCACGCGCCGGCGCTATTTCGAGCCGCGGCGCCGGTTTTCCCATCGCGGCCCGCCGGAGGCCCCCCCCCCCGAAACCGTTCGAGACAAAAGGGGGGACCTCCACCCCGCCGGCTCCCTCGCCCCTCCCCATTGTGCAAAGTCTCAAAAAACAAACTCGTAAATTTCACTTGGATTTAAGTGCCTCTCATGTGCCCAGCGCGAAAACTCCGAAGGCCCCCCTTTCGGTGGCGTCCGAGCCGATGGCCTGGGTTAAGGGGCGCGGCGCGGCACGGGACGGGACGGCGCAGCGTTTCGCTAGCCATGCTAAGCCCAGGGTCATTTCAATCGCTGCTAATTCCCAAGCCTCTCCTGAAAACGTAAAAACGGTAATCTCATTTATTTATTTATTTTAGGCAAGGGGGGGAGGGGAATTATTCCCCAACAGAGGTTTTTAACCTTCTTGTTCTCGTAGGATTCAATCATGTCTGTTTTTATGAAATGGAAAATGGAAATGGGGGGAGGGACTAGGCGACTTACCCAACGTATGACCTACACAGCTTTCACACAGCGTTTAGCCTACATTGCATCCATTTACACAGCTGGACACATACCGAAGCAATGCAGGTTAAATACCTTGCTCAAGGGCACAACGGCAGAGTCCTACCTGCGTTGAACCTGTGACCTTCAGGTCACAAGACCAGTCCCTTACCCATAATACTACACTGCCGCCCCTCCTCCAACTCCTGTCTGTGCTCACGCTCCGTCGACATTTTGGATTCCATCAGCCCACTGACGGACAGCGCGCGGAACCTCAAATGGCCTACCGCGCTCGCAAACGCTCAAAAATAAAAAAAATACATGAAAAAATTAACGAATCAGTAACCCTCCCTAAATCATTAACGGACAGCGACGCGAACAGGAAGGGCTCGTTTTCAACCCCAAAGTGACCTACAGTCCCCACGCGCTCATGTTCCTCCCTCCTCTTCTTCAGTGGGGTGGACAGTCAGTGTACTGCAATAACACCGTCAGTGGGGGGGGGGCGGGGGGGGATGTTCCGACGGACCGGGGCTGGACTCGTCTACTCTGAGGACGGAGCCGGAATGGCGGCCACAGGTCAACCTTGCCCACCGGCCCCCATGCGAGGATTAGGAAACTCAGCGCGGGTGCTGCCTATCACGCAGAGCCAGAGCCCCAGAGCAGCAGGGGGAGCAGAAACAGGCCGTTCCGCTCAGACCCGCACGCACACACATACACACGCGCGCACAGACA
>NC_057951.1:3569728-3574728 GCF_018555375.3 Anguilla rostrata | reverse complement strand
CTAACCCTGTCGGCTGGACAGACGTTGGGGGGGAGAGCGGGGTGGGGGGGGGCCGGTGTTCGCTGACTGAGCTACACCACGCCGAGGACACTGTGTTCTCTATTTATACTCCAGCCTTGAGAGCTGTACCCTGTCCATTCAACCCCCCCCCCCCCCCCCCCCCCGCCCCCCCCCAAACCTTCAAAACAGGAGGAGGAGGAGGAGGGCCGGGGCTTTGAAGTCCTCCACTTATCGGCCCAGCGTTTCGCTGTGAACGACCCGGCGTTCGCGACCCGAAACAAGGGAACAGCCGCGCTGGAAATTTACCACCTCCCAGCCCAGAGTATCAGGCAGCACTGCACCCACCCACTAGCGCTAGATTCACTAGCCTATTTAAGCTGTACTGCACCCACCGACTAGCACTAGATTCACTAGCCTATTTAAGCTGTACTGCACCCACCGACTAGCACTAGATTCACTAGCCTATTTAAGCTGTACTGCACCCACCGACTAGCGCTAGATTCACTAGCCTATTTAAGCTGTACTGCACCCACCGACTAGCACTAGATTCACTAGCCTATTTAAGCTGTACTGCACCACCGACTAGCGCTAGATTCACTAGCCTATTTAAGCTGTACTGCACCCACCGACTAGCGCTAGATTCACTAGCCTATTTAAGCTGTACTGCACCCACCGACTAGCGCTAGATTCACTAGCCTATTTAAGCTGTACTGCACCCACCGACTAGCGCTAGATTCACTAGCCTATTTTTAGCCCCTCTCTAAACTACTACAGACAGCACAGTGTCCCCTCTCTAAACTGTACTACAGACAATTCAGTGCCCCCTCTCTAAACTGTACTACAGACAGTATAGTGTCCCCTCTCTAAACTACTATAGACAGCACAGTGTCCCCTCTCTAAACTACTACAGACAGTACAGTGTCCCCTCTCTAAGCTGTACTACAGACAGTACAGTGTCCCCTCTCTAAACTGTACTACAGACAGTAGTGTCCCCTCTCTAAACTGTACTACAGACAGTAGAGTGTCCCCTCTCTAAGCTGTACTACAGACAGTACAGGGTCCCCTCTCTAAACTGTACTACAGACAGTATAGTGTCCCCTCTCTAAGCTGTACTACAGACAATTCAGTGTCCCCTCTCTAAACTGTACTACAGACAGTAGTGTCCTCTCTCTAAACTGTACTACAGACAGTACAGTGCCCCCTCTCTAAACTGTACTACAGACAGTACAGTGTCCCCTCTCTAAACTGTACTACAGACAGTACAGTGTCCCCTCTCTAAACTGTACTACACTACAGACAATACAGTGTCCCCTCTCTAAACTGTACTACAGACAGTATAGTGTCCCCTCTCTAAGCTGTACTACAGACAATTCAGTGTCCCCTCTCTAAACTGTACTACAGACAGTACAGTGCCCCCTCTCTAAACTGTACTACAGACAGCACAGTGTCCCCTCTCTAAACTACTACAGACAGTACAGTGTCCCCTCTCTAAGCTGTACTACAGACAGTACAGTGTCCCCTCTCTAAACTGTACTAGACAGCACAGTGTCCCCTCTCTAAGCTGTACTACAGACAATTCAGTGTCCCCTCTCTAAGCTGTACTACAGACAATTCAGTGCCCCCTCTCTAAACTGTACTACAGACAGTACAGTGCCCCCTCTCTAAACTACTACAGACAGCACAGTGTCCCCTCTCTAAACTGTACTACAGACAGCACAGTGTCCCCTCTCTAAACTACTACAGACAGCACAGCGTCCCCTCTCTAAACTGTACTACAGACAGTAGTGTCCCCTCTCTAAACTGTACTACAGACAGCAGTGCCCCCTCTCTAAATTGTACTACAGACAGTAGTGTCCCCTCTCTAAGCTGTACTACAGACAATTCAGTGCCCCCTCTCTAAACTGTACTACAGACAATTCAGTATTCTTTCTGTCTCATATTACACAGTTAATCCCATATTCTCTCTCCGCATTGTACAGTACAGGCGATTCAAAGTCCTCTCTGTCCCAAACAACACAACCAGTCCAGTAATCCCTCTCCCTGGTTTTGGCTGAATTTTTCATCATCGAGAGAACCGGGAGGGATTGGGGGAAAAAAGCAAACAGACTATAAATCTGAGAAGCTTCGGGGAGGGCAGGGGGGGGTACGTGGCGGGGGGGCGGGGGGTGGGGGGGGGTGGGAGAGACTGACCCCGAGCCGTCGGAGAGCACGTCCGCGTCCGCCGGGTCTCGCTCGCAGACCGCCGTCTCTCGCGGCGACGCCGCGCACAGGAAGTTACACGCGAGGTAAACGGGGCCTTGCGCTCTGATGAAGCGCTACTGTTGTCGGACCGCAGAGGTCATGTGACTGGAGGGGTATTATCTAAAGCAAAGGGATTAAGGGCACGGACAGAGCGCTCCCGGTCCTAATCGTGAGATACGGGGCTGGGGGCGGGGTTTACGTGGGATTGACGGTCAATTTAGCCAACCTCCTGCTGACCCTCGGTAGCCAAGCCCCGCCCGTCCAACCCACCCTCGGAGTTTTGCCAACAGCAAAGTCGGCACCAGCCAATCAGGGCTCACCGTGCAATCGGTAACCCAGAGAGACGGGTAGATTCCTGAACAACGGTCAGGGGGGAGGGGGGGTCCCATGGAACGCATCATCACACTCGCCCAACCCGTTCCACAGGACCCACAGCGTCCTGGAGGTCACTCAATCCCACAATTCCTCTCTCCTGACCGCCGCACCTGTAAACCACGCTGTCTGCGTACGCGCGGCCCCGTAATGGCGCCCGGGCACCCCAGAGGCGGGGGTCAGCTTTTGTGCAAACGCCCCTTCTTCAGTTCTGGCAGGGGGGTTCAGTTCCCCCCCCCCCCCTTCACAAAACCAGCCGAACGCAGACGCCGCCAAACCCGCCGCTCTTCAGCGGCAGCGTCTCCTCTGACACTGCGGCAGCGACTGCACCCCCCTCCACCCCCCACCCCCTCCATCGAACAGGAGGAAGCCGAACTCACAGAGCCGCCAGCTCCCCCCGCCATGCGCCCCGCGAAGGCGTACGGCGCATGGCGGGGGGAGGCCCACGGCGCGTTTGGCGAGAAGCCCCCCGGGGGACGGGACGGCGCCTGGAACGGCGGCGACGGGCGCGAGAAGCCACGGATTTCCCAGCGAGCCTCAAGCTAATTTCGTTTTTTTGGTTTTGGTTCCGTTAAAACGGGAGCGATCCAAAAACCCTGCGGTTTCGCAGACCTCGTTAGAGGGACGGTTCACTTCCCGAAGGTCTTTAACAAAACACCAATCCGGTTTCGTCGTACGTTTTCCACCGGCCCAGGTGGGGTTCTTTGTGCGTGCTGACGGGACATTTTAAACGCTCGCGGACTTTTCCGACGCCCGTGGACTTTATAATGGCCGCTACGGAAGCGCTCGTGAGTTTGGGGTTCGAGGCAAGAAGGGCACGCACTTCGAGGAACTCCAAAAGGGCGGCTACGGTGACGTTGGACAACATCCGTCCGGAAACGCGATGATCAGGGTCAGGTGGGGAAGCAGGCGGCCAATGGGAGATGCTGAAGGGTAGCGTGGGCGGAGCCGGGTGCATCGTGGGGCCGCTGCTCTGCGCGACCTCGTCTGCAGGGGGGGGGGGGGGGGGAATTCGCCGTGGTTCCACGCCTCGCCAGACGACACCCAGGAACCGTTTCTTTAACCGCCCCCCCTCCAGCGGGCACCCGAACGGCAAAACGGACCCCCCCCCTCGGTATGCTGGAGGCCGAAAAAAACCTTCTGTCCCGTCCCATCCCGTCCTGACCTGAGCTTGAGATAGCGGGCCCGGACACTGAGACCTTGGTCCGGCCAATCAGGAAGCGATCCATCACGGAGGGGGCGGAGTCACACTCCAAACAATGGCGAAAGACACAATGGCAGCCCCCTCCCATCCTCAACAGCAAGGGAGGGACCGTCAACCCCCCCACCCCCCTCCCAGTATCCTACCTGGGAACTGAAGACCAGTTCCCTCACCATTACACCGCACTGCCAACAAGAACAGTACCTCTACCTCTACCCAAATGCCAAAATGGGCACCGTACATTAAAGGAGGCTGGGACCACGGGAGAAATTCGGAACCCGCGCCCCGTGGCACTAGCCGAAAGTATATTTCCACACCCCGACCCCTGCGAGCTGCAGGCTTGCTGTTCTGCTGAAGACCCTTACAGCAGTATGCGTGTGAGCTGACAGCACGTGCTCCCGCATCTCAAGTGAAGCAGACACTTTGGACACCCTTTACTTTTTTCCTTTTTTGGCACAGTCTAACCCCCTCCATTACGTCATTTGATGAGCATGATGAGCTCTTTCTTCAAAGCGGCGAAACTCTCGTCTGATGCCGGAGTCCCTGTCTTTTGCGTCTCGCGGTAAAAAAAAAAAAAAAAAAAAACCACCGTGGGGAAGGATGCCGGTCGTACAGGGATTTTATGTTCTTGTGCAAACAGTCTTGGACAAAGCCCTTAACGTTAGCCAAAGTACTGCGGGGTACATTGTGTGTTACTTTACGGTATAAACGAGGCAACATTGGCTGGATTCAGTACGAGCTCGGGGCAAAGTCACTACGGTGCGCAGGGTTGGCTGGCACTTAGCCGACTCAGGTCCATTGGCTGTGGAACCGCTCGCGGGTTTCCTCAGGTATCGCTGACCTACAACTTTAGTGGGTCAGCCGCAACACTGGCAACGGAAGGGCCATGTGTAATGAGCAGAACCCCAGGGCTCCGCTCAGGCTCCGTTCCAGCTCCGCTCCGGGAAACGGAGAGACAAAAGCCAGGACCGATTTTGAACACTGAAAGCCGTCAGGCTGCAGCTCAGAGTATTCATAATGCGGCCCTTTACAGGCTCCGCCCCCATCCCTCACCTTCCAACAATACACACAATGTGGAAAAAGTAAATACATTTTTTTAAAATCCATCTTGTTGCCGGCCTTCCGCAGCCTATTAAATTGCAGCGGCGTGCAATTTGTGTGGCGCAGCATTCATTAACAAGAGGTG